>NW_027632822.1:0-43365 GCF_902686455.1 Sciurus vulgaris | reverse complement strand
TGATGAAGCTTTTAAAGGAAAATGAAAACATATTAACCACAGCAGAATTCATACTGAATCAAAGTCCTACAAATATAAAGAATGTGGCAAATCATCTTCCCAAAGATCATACCTTACTCAAGACCAGAGAATTCATACTGGTGAGAAGTCCTACAAATGTGGAGAATGTGGAAAATTTTATAAGGAAATATGCTTTATTCACCAACAGAGAAATTATAATATAAAGAAGCCATACAAATGTAAAGAATGTGGGAAAACTTTTAATAAAAAATCAACACTTCTTAACCTCAGCAGAATTTATACTGGAGAAAAGCCCTACAAATGTAAATAATGTGGCAACACATTTTATGAAATATCATAACTTACACAATACCAGAGAATTCACACTAGTCAGTAGCCCTAAAAATATGGAGAATGTGGCAAAGCTTTTAAAAAAATCTGACTCATTCACCAGCAGATAAATTATACTGGAGAGAAACCCTACTAAATTAAAGAATGTGGCAAAGCTATTTGTCAAAAATTAAAACTTATTCACCACAGCAGAATTTACACTGGAGAAAGGTCCTACAAATGTGAATAATATGATTAAGCTTTTAAGGAAAAATCAAACTGTATTAATCAGAGAAGAATTTATACTGGAGAGAAGCCCTATAATATAAAATTTGTGACAAGTTTTTTAATAAGAAATCAAATTTTTTAATTAGAAATCAAATCATCACCAGATATTCATACTGGAAAGAATCCCTACATATGTAAAAAATGTGGTAGAACTTTTCATCAAAAATCATATCTTACTCAACACCAGAGAAATCATATTGGTGAGAAGTGCTACAATTTGGAGAATACAGCCAAGCTTTTAATCTAAAGTCAAACCTAGTTTAGCACAGGAGAATTCATACTGGAGAGAAGTCCTGCAAATGTGATGAAACTTTTAAAGAAAATTCAAAGCTAATTATCTATGACAGAATTCATACTGAAGAGAAACCCTAAAAAATGTGAAGTATGCGGCAAGCCTTTTTTTCAAAGATAATATCTTATTCAACTCCAGAGAAATCGTACTGGTGAAGAGATGCAGTGTAGAATTGGGTAATGGATATGGTGTTCTCATTTGCACCATGGTTCTGGGAATGAGTGGATTGTGCTTTGCATCAGAAATGACAAAAGAAGCTCTCTTTGAAAGAAGTAACACTGAAAGAAGGAAAGCAGAGATATTAACATGTGGCATATTGGTGGTGGATATAAGCAAGTCTGAGCAATGAAAAGGGTGTTAAAAATTCATAATGCTTAAGGATACACTCTTCCTGCTCACAAAGTTATATCACATTTAGGATGTACTTTAGTGTATTTTGTTTTGATATTCAGGTTGTGCCCATGTTGAGACTTCACTTTTGCTTTTGAGCAGGATGGTTTTTGACTAAATGTCTTATATTGTGGTGCACTCTTTATTTTGAGAACAATAATTCAGTGCTGAATATCCCAAGGTGAAATTGTTTACAATTAAGGTCAAGGGAGTAGGTGATGCGGTGTAAGAAAAGCCTTCCCTCAGAGGTCTTGTGCTAAAAAAACTAAAAATCAGCATATGTATAATCAGCTGTCCCTTGAAAGCAACAGGAAAGAGCCAGGAATTGGCAAGGATATAGATGTCCTTGCAAGGAGAATGAGGGTCAGTCATGATGGTTGGTTACAGAATGATCTGGCACTTACTACCTCCTGTATCAGTACAGTAGGTTGAAGCTGAAGAAATGTCCTGGAATTTGGGCATAGAGCTTATACAATGTCCATTTTGTTAGTGTCTGTTCACTGAAGATGGTTTTCAGCACCAACACCCTTCAGCTTTACATGTACCCCAAAAGTCCTTACTCTTCCTTTTGGAGTATTCAGCCTTGAAGCTTTGTGCCATTCCTCTTTCAGCACGATGCCTGTTCACACTTGGCATTCTGCCCAGTGAAAATGTGTTTATCATGAAAAGAGTAGGTTCTTTTTTCATACACTGACTTGTGATTTGCATCTTTCAGGGGCTGTTAAAGAACTTTTGGCCATTTCCTGGATGGCCTTGTGCCACAGAGGCACTAATATGTTAAAGGAATGAACCCTTGGGTGAACACAGATTGGCCAGATATTTCTTCATCTAAAGGTTAGTTGAAGGGCCTCTTGAAAAATCACAGCTGGAAAATTTCTGAGTGTAGTACAGTTGGAAGGAAGAAGCCAAGGGGGTTCACACTGGCAGGTGGAGTTAGTACAGAACATCTCTCCTTGCTTGACAGCTTCTTCATTTCCTTCATCCAACATGCTAAATGAATGACTCCCAGGTATCCTCATGAGCCATCACAGCAGCCATCCACCTCCACTTAGAAGACCAACTGTGCAGGTTCCAGCTGTCTCATGTTAGAGCTTTCTAGGAAAGGAGGGGCAACCGTCCAGACTGGATGTGAAGTTTCCCAATTACCTAAGCCAGGGAACTGTACTGCACACTCCATGTGCCTGGTAGGGACTTACAAGAGTTGCCTGACTTGGCCAAATTCCAGGTGTGCTCATACCTGGAGGAGTGGTTTTGGAGGGCAATCCCACTGGGGCCAGTAGTAAGCTTGGTGACGCACATGCCCTCACACAGTCCTCATCCCAGCATGATCCCCAAAACCTCACGGGGACTCATTGCCTGCAGCAGGAGCTAGGTGATTGGGCTGTCATGATGCCCAGTGTGGCCAAATGAGTGCAGTGCCTCCAAACAGGCCTGAAGGGTAGTGTGAGGTATCAGGCTTCAGCAGGGTCCCTTGTCCTGCCTGGACCCAGAGTAATCTACAGCCAGAGGGACTGTACCCCGCACACATCACAGCTCCTCTTGAACTAGGGAAAGAGGTTAGGCTCACATTTCTTGAAAGATTAGGCCCCTGGCCCTTGCTCCCTTTCTCTTTTCTCTTACCATCACTGAGAACTGGGCACTTGTTTTGAATCTTGGTCCTAAGGGGCCAGGACCAAAAATGTCTCTAATTGCCATGGGACCACCACCCATCTAATTGCCATGATGCCACCACCCTGTCAGTCCATCCCTCTGTGACCTCAGGCACTATCTGCTGTGCAGGCATGGGGTCACAGAAGCCACTGCTCAATATCCAGGTGTCCCAAGCCAAGAAAAATCATCTGGGGAGAGATAAAGTTTGATCTCCTACCAGAGCCTGGTACCTCCAAGCCATTCACATCTGCCATGCCTGAAGCCTGCCCCTTGGACTTTGAATAGAGTCACTCTCCCATCTTTTGCTCTCATGCCACAGGAGCACTGGAAACCAAGTGAGACCATTTTCAGAGTAAAATGTATTGCAGTTGAATGATTGAGGGATCCCAGATATGACTTTCAGCCACTTATCTCACTCTATTGAATCTTGAGAGAAAGAGCTGCAAATATAACTAGCAGCAGATGGAAATTGGATGAGGAATTTCTTTTTTTCCTGCCAGCAAATAATGGTCCTGGGACCCCAGACCCCATGAACCATCACCACTTCCCTTTGCCTCTTTAGATTTACTGACAGTTTCTGGCTGAGTTGCTGAGGAATTACCTAGATTAGGGAAAAGGGCTTTCCCCAGGAAAAACACCTTCCTCTACCTCATCCATAAATGAGATGGTAAGCAAGATCCAGCACCTCTACTGTTTTGTGCATTTTGCCCTGATATCTCCTGGTGAGAAATTTTCCAAGGAAAATGCCAGGAGGAATAAGAGGAGTGAGAAAGAAACAGATTGTATTTGGAATTGCTACGGATTCAGGTGTGAATAATCCCAGAAATCTCCCTTCCTACTAACAACTTGAGCCTATTCAAATTCCCACATAGGCCTGCCTCCCCTTCTTCCCCCTGGCATCCATACTCACTGACAACATTTTCTGCTCAGTGATCAGCTACAAACATTTTCCTCCCTCAATAGACAATTATAAATGTT
The DNA here is from genome assembly GCF_902686455.1 of Sciurus vulgaris. Lineage (NCBI taxonomy): Eukaryota > Metazoa > Chordata > Mammalia > Rodentia > Sciuridae > Sciurus > Sciurus vulgaris. The sequence continues at coordinate 39,437 of NW_027632822.1, read as the reverse complement.
TTCCCTCATGACACACCCCTAGATTGTGGGTCTTGACGTGCACCAAAGGTTCCTTGCAGAATTGCTGTGAAAAGGAAAATGAACAATCTGTTAGCAATTGTTGGCTTTGTCTGGGGCTGGGTTTTCTGCATAGAATTTGACAGAGTCAGACCAGTAGAAGATCTAGAGGGAACAAAAAGATGCTCCTCCCAAAATAGAGAAATAGCTCCATTTAGACAGCACTTGCCTAGCATGCACAAGGGCCTTAGTGCAATCCCCAGTCCCTCAGAAGTGTAAAAAAAGAAACACTTTGAATATGCCAACACTCGCTGGTCTCAACTTTTTCTCCCCTTTTCATCAACTGAATCAGCACTGTTGAAAACGTACCAGTTGGACACATGCAAGCCTTTTCCAATCAGACTTTCAGCGTGGAGCTGCAGTGAAACATAACAGTGCTTCCCAGGTCACCTGCATTTCTTAAGAGAAGGTATTCCTTGAGATGAGTCAACTCTCAGAAACTCATAGGTTAGATCATTCTCATGAGTATGCTCATGAGGGTATATCATCAACAAGTTCTTCAAGAAGACAATGCTCACCAGATTGCAAAGGGCAGAAACTTCAAAATGACAACTGCACTAGTCTTTGGCAATTACCAGGCAGAGATTCCAGTCTCCAGTAGAAGTATGCATTTTCTTTCTCTGCCCAGAGGGTTTTTCCGGGCCTTGGGCCACCTGGATGTTTAGCAGTGACTTCCATGACCTCGTGCCTGCACCACAGATAGCACCTGAGGTCACAGAAGGACAGCCTGACAGGGCAGTGGTGTCACTGATCCCATGGCAATCAGAGATGCTTCTGGTCCTGGCCACTTTGAACCAAGATTTCAAAACAAGCACCAGCTCTGCAGTGACAGTAAGCAGAAAAATAAAGGGAGTGAGGGCCAGGGGCCAGATCTTTCTAGAAATGTGATTCTAACTTATTGCCCTTGTCCAAGAGGAGCTGTGATGTGTGTGGGGTGCAGCCTCTCTGGCTGTATATTGCTCTGGGTCCAGACAGAACAAGGGACCCTGCTGAAGCCTGACAGTTCTCACTACCCTCCAGGCCTGCTAAGAGTTACTGTGCTCCATTGACCACAATGGACATCATGACAACCTGGTCACCTAGCTCCTGCTGTGGGCAATGAGCCCCCAAAAGGTCTAGGGGAGCAAGCAGGGTTGGAGGGCTGTGTGAGGGCACATGGGTCACCAAGCTTACCACCAGCCCCATAGGCAATCACCTGTACTTAACTCAACAAGCTAGATGTTGGGAGATTCCTTGGGGAACAGGACACAGTTCCAGTCTTGAGGGCCCACAGTCTACTGAAGTTTGCCAGATAAACAGGCAAAATACTGAGTGCTAAATGATGTGAGAGCCAAAGAACTGCAACCAGTTTGAAATGAATCACACTGGGGACATAAAATGCAGGGTGGATGAAACAATTCTAGAGTTCAATAGGGTGAGTTTGAACTGTGTCTAACACTTCTTTATTCCTGTCCCTATGATTTGTCCTGCCTATACTCACATATCCAAACAATAATAATGTGGGTGAATGAGTAACAATGTTTTGGTATCAAAGAAAAAAAAAATACCAATATCCACATGATAAAAAGTGATAGTACTGCAAGATTCTAACCTGTATGTGAATAATAAATAATGCTCTCCTAATCCAGAGTGTTCAGCACAATAAATCAACTAAGACTTCATTGTTAGTTTTTAATTTATTTTTTATCTTTATAAACTGAATTTTAATTCATTATACAGAAATGATGTACAAATTTTTATTTATATGGTTTTACACCATGCAGATTCATACCATTTATGTAATCATACATGTACATAGTGTAATGATGTCTGTCTCATTCCACCATCTTTCATACCATTGCCTTCTTCACACTCTCATTTCCCTCTATGTAATCTAATGTTCCTCCATTCTTCTCTCACCCCCACTCCTATTATGTATCATCATCTACTTATCACAGAAAGCATTCAGACTTTGGCTAATTGGGATTGGCTTATTTTACTTAGCATGATATTCTGCAATGCCATCCATTTATCTGCAAATGCCACAATATTACTCTTTATGACTGAATAATATTACATTGTGTATATATACCACAGTATCTTTATCTGTTCATCTGTTGAAGGGCATCTAGATTGGTTCTACAATCTAACTACTGTGAATTGAGCTTCTATAAACATTGATGTGGCTGCAATACTATAGTATGCTAATGTGAAGTCCTTTGGGTATAAACCGAGGTATAGGATAGGTGGGTCAAAAGGTGGGTACATTCCAAGTTTTCTGAGGAATCTCTATCCTGCTTTCCAGAGGGGCTGAAATAATTTGCAACTTCACCAGTAATGTATGAGTGTACTTTTTTCCCCACATCCACACCAACATCTATTATTGTGTGTGTTCTTGAAAATAGTCAATCTAATTGGAGTAAGATGAAATCTTACATTTTTTATTTGCATTTCTCTAATTACTAGAGATGTTGAACACATTTTTATGTATTTATTAGTCACCTGTATCTCTTCTTCTGTAAAGAGTTTGTCCAGACTTTCTCTATCTCTCTCTCCTTCTTGCTTTCATGCTCTCTCCTCCTGGCTTTCTCTCTCTGTCTCTCTCTTCCTTTCATTTTCTCTCTCACCCTGCATGGAGATGGAGATACTCTGTCTGTGTGCTTAATAAATTACCTTATGTGAAAAAAAAAAAGAGTCTGTCCAGTTCATTGGTCCATTAATTGATTGTGTTTTTTTGTACCTTTGGTGTAGAGTTTTGTAAGTTCTTTATAAATTTTGGAGATTAATGCTCTATCTGAAGTGAACATGGAAAGGATTTTCTCCCACTCTGTTTGCTCTCTTTTCACATTATTGTTGGTATCCTTTGCTGAGAACAAGCTTTTTAGTATGAATTTATTCCATTTATTGATTCTTGCTTTGATTTCTTGTGCTTTGGGAGTCATGTTAAGGAAGCCTAATCCTAAGCCAATATGATGAAGATTTTGGCCTGCTTCTTCTTCTATTAATCGCAGGGTTGCTGGTCTAATTCCTAAGTCTTTGACCCCTTTTGATTTGAGTTTTGTGCAGGGTGAGAAATAGAGGTTTAATTTTATTTTACTGCATATGGATTTTCGGTTTTCCCAGCTCCATTTTTTGAACAGGCTATTTTTTTCCATTGTTTGCTATTGGCCCCTTGTATATATGAGGTAGCTCTATTTTTGTGGGTTTATCTCTGTGTCTTCTATACCATTGTTCTGCCTGTTTGTTATGGTGCCAATACCATGCCATTGTTGTTACTATTGCTCTGTACTATAGTTTAAGATCTGGTATTGTGATACCTCCTACTTCACTCTTTGTGCTCAGGATTGTATTAATTATTCTGGGTATTCTGGGTCATTTATGCTTCCGGATGAATTTCATGATTGCTTTCTCTATTTCTATGAGGAATATCATTGGGATTTTAATTGGAATTGTATTGAATCCATTTAGAGTCTTTGGTAGTATGGCCATTTTGACAATATTAATTCTGCCTATCCAAAAACATGGAATATCTTTCTATCTTCTAAGGTTTTCATTAATTTCTTTCTTTAGTGTTATATAGTTTTCATTGTAGCAGTCTTTCACCTCTTCTGATAGATTGATTCCCAAGTGTTTTTAATTTTGAGGCTATTATGAAAGGAGTGGTTTTCCTAACTTCTCTTTCAGAGGATATGTGGCATATGAATGGAAATGAATTAGATTTATGTTTATTGATTTTATATCCTGCTACTTTTCTGAATTCATTTATTAGGTTTAGAAGTTTTCTGGTGGAAATTTTTGGATCCTATAAATATAGAATCTTGTAATCAGCAAACAGTTATAACTTGATTTCTTCTTTTCATATTCCTTTAATTACTTTGTTCTGTCTAACTGCTGTGACTAGTGTTTCAAGGAAGATTTTGAATAGAAGCAGTGAAAGAAGGCATCCCTGTACTCTTCCAGCTTTTAGAGGGAAGGCTTTCAATTTTTCTCCATTAAGAATGATGTTGTCTGTGGGCTTAGCATAGATATAGTCTTTACAATGTCGAGTTATGTTTCTACTATCCCTACATTTTCTACTGTTTTGAGCATGAAGGGGTGCTATATTCTTAACTTTAAGTCTATTTGTATGATGAATTATGTATTAATTTCCAGATATTGAATCAACCTTCCATCCCTGGTATAAACCCCAATTGATCATGTAGCACTATTCTTTTATTATGTTCTTGCATGCTATCTGCCACATTTTTTTTTCAAGGATTGTATGCATATATGTTCTTCAGGAATATTGAGTTAATGTTTTCTTTCCTTGATGTGTCTTTATCAGGTTCTGATATGAGAATGACACTAGCTTCATAGAATAATTTTGGAAGGGTTCCCTTCTTTTCTATTTCCTGGAATACATTGAGGAATATTTGTATTAGTTCTTCTTTGAAGGTTTTATAGAATCCAACTGAGAATCTAGTCCTGGGCTTCTATTCATTGAAAGACTTTTGATGGCTTCTTCTATTTTGGTGCTTGAAATTGATATGCTTACATTGTGTATGTATTCCTAATTCAGTTTGGGAGGATTGTATGTTTCTAAAAATCTGTCAATGTCTTCAAAATTTTCTATTTTGTTGAACTATAGATTTTCAAAGTAGCTTCTAATTACGTTATGTATTTCAATGGTGTCTGTCATGATATTTTCTTTTTTATCTTGATTTTTAGTAATTTGAGTTTTCTCTCTCTCATTCTCTTTGTTAGTATGGCTAAGGGTTTTTCTATTTTGTGTACATTTATAAAGAATCAACATTTTGTTTTGCAAATTTTTTGAATTATTTCTTTTGTTTCAATTTCACTGATTTCAGCTCTGATTTTAATTATTTCCTGTCTTCTACTTTTGGTGTTGATCTGTCTTTCTTCTTCTAGGGCTATGAGATGTAATGTTAGGTCATTTACTTGTTGACTTTTCATTCTTTTAATGCATGAGATCAATGCAATGAACTTTCTTTTTTGTACTGCTTTCAGAGTGTTCAAGAGATGTTAATATGTTGTGTTGTTGTTTTCTTTTACCTCTAATAATTTTTTTTTTATTTTCTCCTAATGTCTTCTGTAATCATTGCATCATTCAATAGAATATTATTTAGCCTCCAGGTGTAGGAGAAGTTTTTGTTTTTTATTTTGTCATTGATTTCTAACTGCATTCATTATGACCTGATAGAACACAAGATAGTATCTTTATTTTTTGTATTTACTAATGACTTCTTTGGGATCTAGCATATGATCTATTTTGGAGAAGGATCCACAAGCTGCTAAGAAGAAAGTATCATTCACTTAATGATGGATGAAATACTCTATACATGTCTATTAAGTATATATCATTGATTGTGTTATTTAACTCTATAGAATCTTTGTAATCCTTTGGAATATCTATCCAGTGGTGAGAGTGGCATGTTAAAGTCACCCAGTATTATTGGGTTGTGGACTATTTGATTCTTCTAATTGAGAAGGGTTTGTATGAGGTACATGGATGCATAATTGTTTGGGGCATAAATATTTAAAATTGTTATGTCTTGCTTCTTTATTTTCCCCCTAAGCAGTATGAAATGTCCTTTATCCCTTCTGGCTTAGATATGAAGTCTCCATTTTCTGATATAAGGATGGAGACCCCTGCTTTTTTATTGAGTCTATATGCATGGTTTGTTTGTCTGCATCCTTCCACCATTAGTTTGTGGATGTCTTTTTCTATGAGATGAGTCTCTTGAACACAGCATGTTGTTGGGTCTTTTTTTTTAATTCAACCTTCCAATGTCTTTTGACTAATGAATTTGGGCTATTAACACTCAGGGTTACTATTGTGTTTTTCTGGTCATTTTTGCTTAATTTTGGTTTTTAACTTGCCTTTTTTCTCCTTTGACTTTTACTTTAGGGTAGTTTCTCCAGTTGTGGACTTGTTGTTTTTCATGTCCTCCTCATAAAATATTTTGCTGAGAATGTTCTCTACTCCAGGCTTTCTATTTGTATGTTCTTTTGGCTTTTGTTTTTCATGGAAAGATTTTATTTCATCATCAAATCTGAAGGTTAGTTTTCCTTGGTATAAGATTCTTGATTGGTATTCATGTTCCTTTAGAGCTTGAATTATATTGTTCCAGGCCCTTCAGCTTTTAGGTACTGTGCTGGAAAATCTGTTGATATCTGTGTTGTTTTCCCCTTATATATAATCTGATGATTTTTTCTCACAGGCTCAAAAATTAACTTTATTTTGTTTGTGAAGTATCTTTATTATAATGTGCCCTGGTGTGGATCTGTTGTAATTTTCTGCACCTGGTGTTCTATAAGCCTCTTGTATTTGATTTTCCATTTTATTCTTCAGGTTTGGGAAATTTTCTGATATTATTTCATTGAAGACATTGTTCATTTCTTCATTCCTTTGGTTTGTATCTCTGTGCCTTCCTCAATCCCAATAATCCTTAAATTTGGTCTTTTCATGAACTCCCATAATTCTTGGAGGTTCTGCTCATAATTACTTACCATCTTCTCAGTTGGTCAACTTTATTCTCAAGATTAAATATTGTGTCTTCATTGTATGAGATTCTGTCTTCCCCATGATCTAGTCTGTTGGTGATGCTATGTATAGAGCTTATTATTTATTATGTATTGGTTTATTATTTCTTTCATTTCAAGTATTTGAGTATTTTTTCAAAATCTCAATCTCTTTATTGAAGTGTTTTTTTTTTTTTCCTTTCTATATTTGCTCTTTTAGCTGTTTATTGGAGTGATCATACATTGCCTGCATTTGCTGTCTTATCTTTTGCTTCATGGGTCATTTTAGTTATGTAGATTCTAAACTCATTTTCTGTGATTTTTACTACCATTCTATCATTTGATTCTATCAAAATAGCTTCTTGGTTGTTAGGGACATTTTCTTCCCCTGTTATTTTCATGTTGTTACTGTATCTTCCCCTCTAGCAGTGAAGAACTGAGGTATTTCAGCTTCCCACACCCCTGGTAGTCTCTTTTTGATCCTGCATGTTTCCAATACTTCTACTTTGAGGGGGAGATTATTATTAGCTGCACCCAATACAAAGAATATGCAATTCATTGTCTTTTAACCCAATGCCCTGGATACTCTTTTCCTTTTCCTTTTCTTTCTTTTTTTCTTTTTTAACTAACAAAACAAGAAGAACTTGATTATGATTTAGAAGTATGCAGGTAACTTTTCTATCCCAGTAGGTGGAAACTGGTGCTTTTTACTTTTGAATTTATTTCAAATAAATCAGAACATTGAGTAACTGGATTATTATGTTTTTTTCCTATGTGTTATATTTTCCTAAAAATGTCCAGTTTTCATAGTCAAATTAAAATATACAAAACACTTCAACAACTAATTGTTGCACATATGGGCAGCTGATGTAAGTACACCATTTGTCTCAATAAAAATGTTCTAAGACTTCTAAATTTGTCTTCTTGTGAGATAGATAAGGGGTGAAATGGAGGAGCTGTCCACACATTACCTATGTGTGCTCTGCATTGGGTTCTATGAGAGAATGTCAATGGGTGGAGTTCCTGATTGCAGGGACTTAGCTTTAGTGAGTTTCTAGTTGCTTTATTTTCTGGTGAGTTGCTAGCATTGTTGTATTGATATTCCTCTAAAGCCTTGCAGATGTCAATCTGTAATGGACTGGGCACTTTATGTAGTGAAATATTGGACTGGTTGGGCCAGGCTGTGGGCCAGAGAGCAATGCAGAGGCCTGGGTCAGATTGAACTGGCAGGGACATTGCAGCCTGGCACACTGGACTATGGACAAAGCAGTGAAATTGCAGACATAGTTGGTCAAGCATTGGGCAGGGTGTGAGGTTTGGTGGTTTGGAATACTGGGTCTCAGGGGTAGAGAGCCCAGGCAGATTGGGGTCCCAGCAACCAGACAGATAGGGCAAGCCAGGAGCAGTTGGATTTCAGAAAACTGGCAGGTGCCAGCAACAGATAGGGCACTATAATGGGTGGAAGCCAGGGACTCAGCATGTGCCAAACTAGATGGGTTCAATGGTAAGGTGGGTGCTGTGGTCTTGGAAGTGCCCAGAACCAGTCAGGTCATTAATCAGAGAACTATGTGCCCTGAAACTCACATCAAATATCTGGTACATTGTAGCTGGACTTATGAGCTCCTTTGAGACACAGGACTCAAAGAATTGGAGAGAGTTGGGTTCTCCCTACCTCTCCAACTGGAATTCACCTGGGCAGAATGTTCTTGGTTTCTTCTTTTCCCTGGGTTTGTTAATCTCAGTTGTCTTTGCTAGGCTCAGATAGGTTTATGCAGTCCTAGTCATTATCTCCCAAATCTGGGTTTCCACTATCCATTGGAATGGCTGTTGTTTACTCTCAAGATGACTCCTGGTTCAGCTCTCCAATGCTGATTGGTAAACTTGGGGTAACTTTTTTAGATCCATTTAATGAGTTGAATAGTCTCTGGTTCAGCAAGAGCACATTGACCCTCCAGTCTCAAGATTGTTCACTCAGAGCCTAAGAGAGAAGTACTATTTTCACCACTTGGGGTCTGGGTAAGTGAGCTAGGAGAAATGCTGCCTCACTCTAACACACCATCTTGCCTGCCTCAATAATAATCTTTTTAAAACTTTTTTAAGTGTGTACATAACACTATGATTTTTTCATATCTTAAGTCATAAAACCAAAAATAATGTGGTTAGTAGTAATAATATTCATTTTTATGATACTTTATGAGGTATACAAGTTAGAGCTCAATATTTACCAAAATTCATTTGATCTCAAATTCATATTTAAGGAAATATGAAGGTCAAAAGAGAGTTTGAATGGTAAAACAATTATCAGAGCAGGGCACTTTCTATAAATGAGAAGAGCAAAGGAAATGAGAAGACAACAAAATCAATTGGATCAAATATATTTATATTTCATGTGAAAAAATATAAAAATATCAACTTCTATACATTAAAATAATTTTTCATGTAAAGAAAAATAAAAAAATATTCAATTTTTAAAAACAAAAATTCAATTTGTGATAGTTTAAAGAAATGATTGGGTCACACACAGTGGCACATACCACTAATCCCAGCTGTTTGGGAGGAGAAGGCAAGAGGATTTTGATTTCAATGCCACCCTATGCAAAATAGCAAGACCCTAAGCAACATAGTTATAGAAACAAGAATATAAAGTACTGAGGATATGGATACATGGGTACAATCCATGGTCAAAGTAAATAAATGAATAAATAAGGCTATATTGTTCAAAGGGACCCTGAGAAGGATGACAAATATTTTCTCAAACAATATTTTGTTTAAGGAGATGGCAATGCCCCATGAAGAAATATATCCTTAAAAGTGAAATATTAATAGGGTTGAAATATCTTGTGGACAAGTTCCTAAAAGATGGATTTGGTTGGATTTGCCAAACACCCTGCAATAACCCAATCTTCTGTTAATAAAATAAAAAGAAAAAAATTAAAAACCCACTGATGCATACTAATTTTGGCAAGATCTGAAAGCTAAAACTAACATAGTTTCAAATATTCATCCAATAGTACCAAATCCATATACTTTATTAATAGTAATGACAGATAACAATGATTTGTTGACTACAATTTTAAAAGATGAGTTCCTTTGCACTCCTCTGATAAGGTATTCCTAATTAATGCTCTCGAGTGACAGGACTTCAATACAAAAGTAAAAAGCCAGTGTTGCTGGGGTTTCTTCCATAGAAATTTAATTTTTTGTAATTTTTTGAATAGAATTCCATCAAAATTGTTATCTGAGGGTTATGAGTGCATTAAGAAATTCTTTCTCAATATGAGGATTATCTGCCTATAGCCAACCCCAACTATGAACTCATATTTTCAAATACAATATTGATGCAGTAAAACACCTCACCTCATGTGGATAGATATGAGGTGTCTACTAAAATGGCTGAATTTTGTAAACATGTCAGCTATCTGGGATTCCAGATTATCCAATGGACCTGAATTTTGATGTCAGATTTAAAGAAGGCTATCTTAAGCCTTATTGAGGTCAGGAACTAGAGACAGTTACATGGGTTCCTGTAAATGTCAATGCTATGATTGGATATTAGTTGTCCCCCAAAAGCTCATGCATGAGACAATGCAAGAAGGTTTAGATATTAAATGATTAGGTTATGAGAGTATTGCCTATTCAGTGCAATAAGCCTTAGTTAGGGATGGAGTGGTAACTCCAGGCAAGTAGGGTATTGCAGGAGGAGAAGGGTCCCTAGAGGCAGGCCTTTAAGAATTACCTTTCATCCTTGTTGAGCAGAGAGCACTCTTTGCTTCTCCACACCATCTTCTCAAATACTTTTATACATCACACTCTCCTGCCATGATGTTCTGCCTCATCCTGGTCCCAGTGGAATGGAGCCAACCATCTCTGAACTGAGACTTCTAAAACTGTTAGCCCCATAATAAACCCTTCCTTCCCTAAAATTGCTCTCATACAGAATTTTGGTCACAGTCATAAAAAAATATGACTAAAACAGTGAGATGCTGGTCTTTAATTTTGGACTAATATGTAAACTCCTTTATTAGGCCTTTAAGAGAAATAAATAAAACATTTGATTTGTACACCAGAATTCCAAGCTGCCTGTGAGAAGTTAAAAGACATTCATGACCCTTCCTGCCCTACACCTACCTGACACAAAAGGTTATAAAACTATATAATAAAGATGAGAAACAAGGTACAATCCTTGAGGTTCTCAGTTTGACCATACAATGAAAGGAAGTTTCTCCTTCCCTTGGGGTGTGATTGCCAATTGTGATCTACCACAAGAGGTTGACAAACACACTCTCAACCATTGCTTTGGGGAAAAATACATCTCAACAGAGTACAGCACAGATGAGAAATTTCAAAAGATTTCACAAAGGAGGAAATATTAAAATTGCAAAAAAATGAATATGAGTATAAAGCAATACTATTTAAGAACATTAAAATTCAAGCTAAAAGACTATTGTATACTCACCAGGAAGAACAAAAAAGAAAAACAATTACACACATGCAAAAACTAATGGTTACACAGGAGTTAAGTGATTGGAATTGTCAGGCCTGCTGTGGTAAGGTAAAAATTCAAGTTGCTTTGGAAAATGGCATGGTACTTCCTACTCAGGAACATACTATGAACAATTAATTATTCCCCTATATAGAAAAGAAGTGGAAAAATGATTATAACATAATGCTTTAACTGGAACATACCACTAGTTTCCTCCAACTGCCACCACACTGTGCAGGCTAGAACCCTTCAACCTGGATGATGGGACCCAGTTTTCACTAAGGACAAACAAAGCCCCAACACCATCTTGGAGAAAAGCATAGGGCAGTGGTCTAATTAGTACCAAGAACCTGAAGGATAAAGCAAAATGGAATGAGAAAAATGAAGAAGTCGTACAGGAGGCTAAGAAGGGGGCTGAGAAGGAAAAAGTACCTGCTGAATATGAAGAGGGGAATAAACAACATGCAGAAGATGAAGAAGAACAGGAGGAAGAAGATAAAGTAAATTCCAATTGGCAGAAATCAGAAAATGGGGTGACAGCTGGAGAACCCTTCCAATTGGTTTGGGATAGAATGCCCCTTGGAAAGTGTGAGTGGGAAAAAACTAGGGAGCAAACATTTTACCTGCTTGTGGCTTGAAGAAATGCACAAGAAATTCTATTCTTTTTACTCCAGCCTTCTCATTTCCCCCTGTCTAGATGCCGACACTCCCCACTAATTCTCTCCTTGTTACACCATTTGGCCTGCTCCATTTGAGCTTTCCTCTGGTCACCAGTTGTACTTTTCCCCTTACTTGCTCTTTTGCTCCCTCATACCTCTTATATTCTTCTACCCTCTCATAGCAGCCCCCAGCCTTGCATTCTGCTCCAGCCCTCTCTAGATTTACCTCACAACTTCTCCTATCAGCTAGCAGGAGGCTGGGGTGAGGTCAGGGTCAGAAACTAACCCACAGCTTCAACTTTCTCCTCTACTTTTTGCATTATTAAGTTCAGAGGGAGTAAAGCTTCTCTTTTAGTTTTTGCTTGCTTTGTTTTTAAAAAAGGATAAATAGTACTATATAGAAAAGTAAGAGAGTATCTAGCATCAGACATTATGGAGGGGTACTAAGAGGAAGAGGACATGAAAGTGTTCTCAGGGTATAATTAATGTTCTGTTTCTTGATGTAAGCAATAGTACATGTTATTTTTCCTTTGTGGTAATTCAAGAAACTCTATAATTTCAATGTGTGCCTGTTCTTGCTGTGCTTAATAAAATCAAATTTATTACATGAATGGCTGTGAGGAAGAGCAAAAGAAGGGACTTAAAATGACATTTGGGAACATTTTATTTTTAATTTATTTTCTTTTTTCTAATTACTTCTACATGGTAGTAGAATGCATTTATACATTTTGGAGATCACACAAATGGTATGTGATCTCTGGAAAAATACTTTAATAATGGACACAACAATTTGGTTGATTGTGGTGCTGGTTTCATGAACATGTACATATGCCACAAGATAAAAGTATACACTTAAGATATGTGCAGGTGAATATGTGCCAATTAAACCTCCATAAGACTGTTAAAAAAGTGGGATGTATCCAAAGCTGATGTTAAAAATGAAATATAAAGACATAAATTAGTAAACCAAAAACTGACTAGGAATTTATTAGCAAATCATTCATCTCGATAGTTTGAGAAAAATAAATTTTATAAAAGTAAGAGTAGAGAAAATAAAATCCTAAGCAAAAAAGTAAAGATAGAAGATATTGAAAATAAACATAACACAGAATCATCAAAGTCAATGATGGTGCTTTTAAAAAGCAAATGAGCCAGATGTAGTGGAGCAAGCATGTATTCCAAATAACTCAGGAAGATTAGGCAGGAGTATTAAGAGTTCAAAGACAGTCCCAATCACTTAGTGAATCCCTTAATATCTCAGAGAGACCCTGGCAAATTCAATAATTCAATAAGTAAAATTTATATCAATTATATGCTAGGTAATTGCATATATATGCATATATATAATGATGTCTCACTTGAAGTGAATATATTCTGTGAAATTCATTCTAAGATGATTCTGCTATTTTCCAAATAACTGAGTGTAATGACAATTATCCAGTTGGGACAGACTACTACATGGTGAGGCCTTTTGATATACCCATTCCACTATTGTGAGACCCATTTCCAACTGAAACACTTTCATTAAAGTAAAACTTTCAAATGGAACAACCCCATACTCACTGGGTAGTTTGGCTCCTGTGCTAACTTCAGCTTTGTCAATCTGGGAATGAAGAAACTCTAAAAGATCATTAGATGCTTGCTCTTTATTGCCTTGATAGCCTATGCCATTAGCCCCTATATTCTTTCTCTCTTGTAATGATTTTATCTTCTTGCTCATTTCTTGTAATTCTTGTTTTAGTTGGGCAATTTGGCATTTCAGACTGGTTGACCTGGCTTGATAATGTTCCTTTTGTTCTTGTAGGAGTGCTTGATAATACTCTTTACGATAATTTTCTCCAACAACACCAGGAAGAAATGTGTTTCCATCAGTTTAAGTGGCACATTCCAGAAGGTACATAAATAATACCAAGCTACAGAGCAAAGCGAGTCCCAAAAGTAGCCAGTGGGCCCAGGTGTGAAGGGTTGATCTTCTTCCATACATTCTTATTAATGTGTATTTGCCTAAGAAGATAAGCTGCTTCTTCATACATTTAGCAAAAAGTTATTAAGAATTAAAAACAAAATCAGGATTTCCATAAAAGGTACCAAAATGAATTCTGTTGTAGCTTAAAAAAATTCTTTTCTCAGTAGTCATGACTACTTGCAGAAATGAGAAATTAAGAATGCTTCCTGTTTTGTTACCATGAAATCCAGAATAAAACAATCTGAACTATAAAATCCATTATATGGGTGATGAATATTCATGCTGGCCCTCTCAGTGTACCATGAGCACCAAGCCACCTCCACCTCCAGGGCAGTGGGCACACATGGGTGGCAACCCAAGTGCCTTATATAGTTTTAAATCATAGAGATTGTAGTGTAGGAAAGAGGAAAAATGGCATTCTTCCCAAAGAAAAATGCTATAATATGGGGATATTTGTATGAGAGTAAAAATGCTGTTTTATTCTTTATTTATACCACATAACCCATTTTCAGATACAAAATATAAATATAAGAATTATGGAAAGTGAAATATAAAAGAAAATATAAAGCATCCAATAGTTGACATAAGAAAGTGAGACAGGATGCATATGGTTGTGCACAACAGAAATATCCAGTACTCTAGAACCTAAGAGAGGAGGATCAAAAGTCTATGACCAACAAAAGAAACTTATCAAAATGTGTCTGAAAATAAAATTTTAAAAAGAGCTAAGGATATAGCTCAGTAATAGAACAGCAGTTTTAATCCCCAATATCATAAAAGGGAAAAAAAACAACAAAAAGTTATTTATTTTCAAAATTACACAAAATATTTTTAAATTCATAAATTTAAAATATTAAAAAAAATTCCATTCATCAAATGATTCCATTAAATGGTGCAAGGACAAATGACCTAATTACCTCATATATAATCAAATACTTATATGAAGAAAACTACACACTGCAAAAAGAAAAGCAGGCAAAGACTTGAACATTCACTTTAAATAGACCATATATAAGTGTTCCATAATCATGAAAAACTAAAAATCTTTAGAAATTAGGTAATGTAAAATGAGATCACATCATATACACAGAGTTAAATAGTATTGATGAACATGTGGAAGAGAGGTATTCTCATAAAGGGAAAATATAGTTTTAACTGTTATTATCCATGTGCGGATTTTTTTTTTGATCAAGCATATATGATACACCACCACCAGAAATAGAAATTGAAATTAAAACACCTGGACATATGGGGACATAACCATATTTCTCCTAAGTTGAAACCCAGGGGCATGATTAAAGGAGGTGTATATTTATGAAGAAATTAATAATAAATTGTAAAAAATAATGGTTCTTGAAGATAGACACATTTTTTATATTCACTTTGAAATGTACTTAAAAACAACATGTATATTTAAAAATTTGTCACATGAATACTGTATTTCATATGTAAGAATATTTTAAATTGTGCTGAATTTGAGAAAAATAAAAATACAAAGAAATACATCAAAGAACCAATTGCATACCTTATGTATAGATGGTAAAACTATCATAAGGATGACCATTTCCTCCAAGTCAACTATAATAATATCTCAATAAAATTAAAGAAGGGAACAATGTAAAAACATTCAAAATTCTACAGGAAGTGTATATATATATATATATATATATATATATATATATATTTATATATATATATATATAATTAGCCTAGAACTCTGTGAAATATAAAAGTGCAATAAAAAGGCCTATATAAATACAATCATATCAAGAAAAGTATTTAATGTGAATGACACAATCCAACAAAAAGGTAGACATTACAATGAGAGGCCCAGACCACTGGTTGGAATTGTGTGCAGAATGTGGGTGACACTGAAATTATACCCCAGAACCACCAACCAGAAAGCAGATATTAAGAGGAATGATTATAAAAATACAGCAGAATATGAAACTCCTGAATCTTGGTCCACCCATGGATATACCAAATCAATCTTTACTCCTGTTTTGAATCTGTCTTAAATTAATTCAAGGCATATTAAACAAAATTATCTACCATCAGATGTGTATGAAAGGTTGGGTTATATAAAGACATTAGCATTCCTTGAACAATGATCCTTATAACTGGGATAGGATACTTAAATCCAATGTCACCCTGAGTAGAGAAAGACAGTTTTGGTCATAAATATAGCACATTTAATTCTAAATTTCCTGTAGTTTGAACTTTAACTGGTACAC
This sequence comes from Sciurus vulgaris, assembly GCF_902686455.1. NCBI lineage: Eukaryota > Metazoa > Chordata > Mammalia > Rodentia > Sciuridae > Sciurus > Sciurus vulgaris. The sequence continues at coordinate 23,537 of NW_027632822.1, read as the reverse complement.
ACAGAGAAAGAGACTAGATATACGTGAGTATAAAAATCAGAGAAAAGGAGTGGTTTTCTATGAAAATGCAAGATCCCTGTGTTTTATTTCATGGGACCAGGAAAGAAGAGGAGTTAGAACTCAAGGGTCCCAATTTTTCCTAAAAGATATTTGCTAGCATAATCTACAAAAGACTGTTGCTAATAGTTGAGTTTTTATCTGTCCAGCACCAAAGAGTTAACAAGGGAAATATATCCCATGACTGGCAGCCCAAGTGGAAGTGAAGTACTTCATGAGCCCTCTTTCTTGGCTCATCTCACTAATAACTCCAGGACTAAGCAATTCTTTCTGTAAGGAATTTGTCTGAAATTAAAATTTTCCATTCAATGGACTACATCCTAAACCTCCAGGCTTTGGGAGCAATGACAAATGCACATGAGCTTATCTCAGTATATCACAAAGAAGAGGCTCCATATTTGTATGCAAGAATTTCTACGGACTAAAATCCCCACAAGGAGTGAAGATAAAGAGATAAAAGTATAGATTCCTATTTATTTCTAAAATAGGGTATTATCACCTTCATTCAATGAGTATAAGATAACCTTGATTCTAAAAATTTGCATCATGAATTAGTGCACCGTTCTACTATAAGAGTTTCTGTGACCTGAGTGTGGCTGTTAGAATGGCTACTATCAAAAAGTGGAATAACAAGTACCCCAATTATATAGACATGGAAGAAAAAACACTTTTAACTGCTAGATATAAATTTAGTAAAACCAATTTTTAAAAAGCCTTGAAAGTTGAAAGTTCTTTATTAACTAACAGAATAATAATAATTTTGGGTGCATTTCCAAAGTATTTGAAAACAGTGTGCTAAACAAATGGTTGCATTCTCATCTTCACTATAGCAGTATTTGCAGTAGCCAAGGTCAGGAAACAACTCAAGTGCATTTTGGATGAGGGGCACCCCAGATTTCTTCTACTTTTAGGGCACTCAGCTACTTCTCTGTAAAACTATACTCCCTAAAGTAAGTCTACTGTCTAACAAGATAAGACCCAAGTACTGATATTCACTAGACTCTCAGGAGACATTAGATATTCCAGGTGTGGGATTCTCATATCAGATAGTTCTGAAACAGTACCAGGAAAATAGCAGAGAGGGAAAGAGAACATTCTCACATATTTTCCATCAGGGGGACTCTCAACACAAGCACAGTTTGACAAGGCAACTGACCTTGGAGAGACAAAAGGAGAATACAAGCACATATTTTTACAAAGGTCAAGTGATTTTTCTCTACTTTTCTATCATGTGAAATTCTCATAAATAATAACAACAAAAGCCTTTGCTTTTGCCTTTTTCTATGGTACTAGGGATTTAACACAGGGGCAGGTTAAATATGAGCTACATACGCAGTCTGTGTTTTAAAAATTTGAGACAGGGCTTTCTAAGATGCCTATGCTCAACCTAAATTTCTGAAGTTGACCTCAGAATTGCAATCTTTGTGGTTTAGCCACCTGAGTCTCTGGAATTTTACACATTTGTCATTGCACCCAGCCAGAAAATACTGTAGAAAGTTCTATCCAGTTCTTGGTTAAAAAAAAAAAAAGAATTTTAAAAAATAATGCACTCATTTGAAATGTAATAGGGGAAAATAATTGATAATATTGAGGATAGGGGAAGCTGTTATTGAAAATATGAACAGGGAGCTGGAATATTAGATTTTATTTATATATATCTATATATATAATATATATATAAAGGTTTAAGTTGTGATTTTATTTATATATATATATATATTTATTTCTTTATATATCTATATATAAATATATAGAAAAAATTATATATAAATATATAGAAAAAATTTATATATAAATATATAGATATATATAAATTTAAATTTAAAACATCCAGGAGAATTCAATCAGGGTGGCACTCACCTGTAATCCTAGCAACTAATGACTCTGGGCACAAGTTTAAGGCCAGATTCAGCAACTGTTTCAAATTAAAAATAAAACATACCATGGACATAGCTCAGTGATAAAGGACCTCTTGTTTCAAAGCACAGTATCACTACCCCATCAAAACAGAAGAATGAGCTCAGGAAGAAGGAAGAACTGAGAAACATACAGACTACAGATCACAACTCCCCTCATGCAGGAAAACAATACAAAGAATTGCAATTCTGATGATCTTCCCTCTCCACAATCCACCACACAATCTGGGAATGTGCTGAAATGATGGAATATATGTGCTCAGATAGGACTTCAGACAGTGGCTGAAAATATTCTGCAGAAACAAGAGAGCCTGTGGCTGACATATGCCCCATTTGAGTGGCAAGTGAGGATTCAGGATTAAAGATCAACTCCTTATTTTGTAATTTGGCCTTAGACCTAACTGCCAGTCTATGATATTTTTCTTCCTATGGTGAAAGTCCCTAAATGAGCAAGTGACATGTAATCAAGATAATTTTGTTGCCAGGCATGGTGGCACACACCTATAATCCCCACAGCTTTTAAGGTTCAGGTAGGTGGATTGCAAGTTCAAAGTCAGCCTCAGCAAGTTAGCAAACACCTGACACTAAATAAAATTTTAAAAAGTGCTGGGAATGTGGCTCAGTGGTTAAGTACCCCTAGGTTAAATCCCAGGTACAAAAAAAAAAAAAATGGGTCTAATTTAAAAGCTCAAACACCTCCACTACACCACATGACTCATACAAATTTTCTTATTATTTTAGAACTTGGTTAGTGGCACTTATTAAATAAAAGCAGGATTTTGTGGGGGCGCCTGGCTCTCCTTGCAGTGCTTAACAGAGTTCCACTGAAGCATGATTGCAGAGACTCATCCTAAAAGGATTGCATGCCAATATGTATGCCTCCCTAGCTTGGATGTTATTCTGTGGAGTTTTCCTAATAATATATTACTCACTTCAGTCTGGGGATCTTGCTAGAGGTGATGGGAATAATTCTACAAATTTCCAGAAAAACATCATGGAGACAAAAACACATGTTGAAACCCTGTGATGTTAACCTCACTACAGAAGAATGTTTTTATTATGTTAAAAATCAAACACTGCATTTACTGGCACAGCCAGAATCTGTTGGGGCTCAGAAACTTATAGATAACAATGTTTCCCCAAGTTCTAAGCACAAAGCACCTCCCACAGTAGCTACTAGATATGGACCAGCTTATTTTATCAGTGGCAAGCCCTGATGCCCCCATAAAGGCAAGCCCTTAGAGAAGGTAGATATAGATCTCCCCCTGTCTCCTACAGGGTGGTTTAATCCAGATGATGCTTTTGTTTATGTGTGGTGGTAAGGTAGAAGGATAAGGTTTCATAACATTCCTTCCTTCCTACAAAAAATATGTCACCCCTATAGTAAACATTGGTACACAATAACCATTGGGACCGCTGTTCTCCTGTAGCCCTTAACTCAGCAATTTAGATATTAACCAGAAGGACCTAGTAGAGATGGTCACATGACATTATTTGTCTATCGCTTTACTGCAAAAATAATAATAGTCTTAGGTCATATAGAGTTTAGATATTAAGGAAATAAACAATGTATTAGCTCACTGACATAGTTAGATATTCTTAAAATAATTGTGATTAAGTAAGGATAATGTATAAGGTTACTGTTTTCTCATAATCTTTTGGTAAAAATAATTTCTCCCTATGCTTTGGAACTTCTTTGATTTTATTAATCACAAGCCTGTCATCAAAGCCTGAAGAAAAATGTATATAAAACCAGCCTTCCCCAGAATAAAGTGGGATTGATTGCACCAGAACTAGAGTCTGTGTCTTTCATTCTCCATCCATCGCCAATGCTGTCTCCCCCTGCCCCGTTTACCAGTGTGGAACCCATGGACTCCTGCTAGGGCTGGACCCCGGCAGGATTTGTGTGTGTGTGTGTGTGTGTGTGTGTGTGTGTGTGTGTGATTTTAATATTTTTGCTTGCTTTCTGGTATATGGAATGGAACGGACCATGACCAGCATTTGTAGGGAGAAAACCTACTTCTGGAAGCTTTCTGTTTAAAGCTCCCAACTTTCATTCAGGGCAGCATGTCTCCAGTTTATCAAACCTAAGAAATACAGATAAGAAATCATATTACTCACCTGAAAGAAAAGAAGGTAAGAGAATTGCCTGAACCTTTGTGCATATATAGAATAAGCACATATATTACACATAAAGAAAACCATTTTATGTACCTGATTGTTTATGGGACTCCTTTACTAGGACCTGGGGAAATCCTGGTTCAGTTTATAACAAGGAATGTACATCACCCTCATGTACAAATCGACAACAAAAAAAAAAAAAGCAGGTCTCTATGTCATTTTCTAAACTTAGATGATAGAGGTATGGAGCAGACAACCCTTCTATTGGGGTCATGAAGTAAGAGCAGTGCAAGGAAACACAATTATTTGTACTACCTTGAGCCACGAGTGAATTGGAATTTGGAATTCAGACAAGGAAGATTCAACCTTTTATGTTGGGAATATGAATGACATTGGTGCCTACAGTGAAAAGTTTATTACAAACTTTGAAAAGAAAATTCACGTGAGTGACAGATAATGGTTAAACAATTAGTATCTGCAGTGTTTTCCAGTGGTTTGTCAGCCATGGCCAAAGCACATACATGCATTACCTGTAATGCCTTCCTGAAAAGCATGTTCAATTTGTGTTCTCTAAAATTATTTCCCATTATAAAGATGAGTGAACACAGTTTTCTGAATATTAAATGTCAACTCAGCTGCACAAAGAGAATTACCCAGAGACAAAAGTATATGAAAACCCTTCAGAGCACCTCAGATGCTGATTTGCTCCTGATGTAGAGGATGTGTCTGAAGAAATATTTTCACTCCATTTTGAAGAGAGTATCTAGAAAAGATCCCTGGACCAACACAAATGTGTTTTCCTACTTTCATGTTAAGTAACTCTTCAAAAATTGAGCTATCAACATTGATTCCTTATAAGGTAAGTGTGTGGAGATTTCAGGGTGCAAAAATTACATCACAGGTCCAGAAACTGAGTATGACTCAGAAGAGAAATAAATCTAAAAGACTCAAAAGTTTTAAAGAAAATATATGGAACTATTTCTAAAAAAAATTCCCATTTGTTGCTATCTCTACAACATCATTCAGAAAATAATAAATTATAATGCATATTTCTTGAAATGCCAAATCTTATCCTACATGATTTGTACTAAAGTCCAAAATCCAGATAAGACAATGCATGATTCACTGTCAAAAACATTACAAAATACCTTCGAGGAAGAAGTGGATGTTTTGTGAATGTGTCATTCAACAATTTACTTAACGAATGATGTTGAGGAAATAGGGAAGTGATATTTTCCTTATTTATATTTCCTGCTAGAATTTGAAAAGTGAAGCCCTAGAATTTTATTTGAAATAACCTCCAAATACAAAACATACAAGATATCTACAATACAAACTCAGGGGAATAAAAATGTAAATATTTTTATTAATTAAATGCAAAACCTTTTTTGTTCTCTTGAAATCCAATTCTATCTGTCTTTTTGGATATATTTTCTTAACTTTGAAGCCAGAAATCACAAAAGAAATGCAGGCAAATGTCTTGAACTGCCAGTTAATACAGGGAATATCCATATCTAAATCTTCAATAATTATAAAAACTCAAAATCTAAAGGAATATTAAAAATATTTAGAAAAATATAAAATTCCATCACAGACAAAATAATATTGATGATGATTTAAAACACATAAAAATTTATAAACTCAAGGAGTTTATTATTATTTGTGGAAAGTTTTGTTATTGAAGATGTATGATGCTCACTGTCACAGAGACTTTCTAAAATTACATCATATATGTGACCATGATAACAGGTAAGAACACAACAGTACTCATCCAAACACCAACCATACAATCCCAGGGGCATGGTTCGAGTGACTGCAAATTTTGGAAGAGATAAACAATTATCTGTGTGAAAAAATGGTTACTAGTAGCCAGTCAAATTTTTAGTTATAGTATATTCGGTTTAAGAAATAGTATAAAACGCCATGCTTGTTTTCAATGTGTGCAATATGCATGTGATATTTCACATGTATACATGTTTAGAAAGAACATATGTAGAATTTATGAGAAAATAAGTATCATCAGAAGCACATGAAACACTCACTTATATATCCCATGTGTAGAAGATAAAACTCATCATTACAAGGAAGATAATTTTCCCCTAAATTTACCTACAATACACCCAGTAAAATTGCTATGTGCCTATAAAAATATGTCACAGTTATGTTTTAATTTTATGTATATCTATAAAGCAGTAATGTATAAAACTATAAATAAATAGAAAAGAGGAAAAGGTAGGAGGAGAAGGAAAGAGAAACTACTGGGTAATGAAGTGGAACAAATTATATTGTATGCTTATATTATTATGTCAAAATGAACCTAAATATTATGTATATATAGTGCAGTATATTATGTATATATAGTGCAGTAATAAAAACTTAACATGCTTTACTTTTAATGAAATTAGAAACTATAAACATTTAAAATTCATCCACAAAATTATATATAATTTTAGCCAGGACATTTTTCAATTATAAGAGCAAAAGGAGTACTTCTCATTACCTGATATTCATGTATATTGTGAAACTACTACAAGAAATAACAAGGAATCATAATATAAACTAAATCCATCTATGAATCCATATGTATGTAAAAATCTTACACTTAATTGTAATAGAAAAGTCTAGATAAATCAAACCATAACAAGACAATCTCAGCAAATAAGCTAGACCCTGTCTTGAAATAAAAAATAAAAATTGCTAGAGATATATCTCAGTGGTAAAGGATCCTGAGGATCAACTTCTAGCAACACACACACACAAAGAAAGAAAATGAAAGAAAGTAAAGGAAAGAAAAGAAAAAAGAAAGAAAAAATGAAAATTAGTTAGCTCAGGAGAACATGTGTTACCTACAGACCACAGATGCTCTCCTGCAGGAAAATGGCATGTGGAGATTTGGTTACAATAATGGGCCCCTTGTCAATCACCAATATCTGGGAAGATGCTGGGTCACAGGCACACACCTCTGAGATAGTATTTGAGGATATCCTGCAAGGATAAGGAAGACAGTGGGGGTCTCTGCCACTGACATATTCTCCACCTGTGTGACGAGTAAGATTGAGGGTGCACTGCCCCACAGGAGGACTCAGGCCTGCAGACTCCAGAGACTGCAGACAGTCCCAATTGGTCAGGTCTGGCTTCTGCCACAGCCAGTCCCACAGTTCCAAAATCCTCCCTCCCCAGGCTTGTGATGCCACTGCCCACTCACCATTTTTCTGTGTTCAGGATCCAGTCATTCTCCATAGGGTTTTTCAGCTCCTGGACAGCAGAGCAACCTGGGGCTCCTAAGGAGGAGAGTGAAGCCTAGAGCCAAATGGCCAATATGGCAGACTCAGGAGAAACAGAAAAGGCAGCAGAAGCCCACCTCCAATTCCCTGTCAGCACACAGGATTGGACAGTTCTAACTGCTTCTGATTGGACAGGGCTTCAGACTGTGTCTCTGGGGTATGAGATCAGGGAGCCTTCTCTGTGAGTGACAGTGACTAATAGCCAATGCACAAAAATAAGAACAGAATGGTAGGTCCTTGGTTGCATTTTTTTTTTTTTTTTGAGGTCTGGGAATTGCACCCCAGAGGCTCAGGCTGTTGCTATTTTAAGAAAGTATTTTCTTCCAGAAGTGGAATCTAGTCCAACCAGCAGAACATTTGCAATTAACCTGGTGCAGGTTCCCATTTCCATTTATGGATTATATACACCAGTATATTATTCATGAATGAAAATAATATAAGGACAATTAATATAAAATGTTATTTAACTATTCTACTCTCTGTTCTTTTAAGGAGACAGACTAAACATTAAATGGAACAACCCCTTAAGGCAACAATATCCAATGAAAACAACACCTAAGGTGCAAGGGTAATTTAAATATTTCTAATACTCATATTGATAGCATAAAAAGAAAGAGTTGGAATTGATATTAATAACATAACACAGCCTTTTGAGAATATTACCTTCATGTGATTTATAAAATACTACCAATGAGGAACATGTGCTTTTGGAACTCACCCTCAAGTTTGACCTCTCTCCAGCATACTTCATTTTATCATAGTCACATGCCAGGTTTGAGGGATAATGGTCCCCTGATGTCAGGAACTTAAAGGGCCTGGTCTATCACTTTACATGCTAGTGTTGAGGGATAGAGTCCACTAATAATATTTCTCCTCAGGCCCAAAATTAGAAGAAACAATACTCTGAGTGGGAGCAGGAAGTTCCAACCAGGAAGTGTCCAAAAGTAGATAATTCTTTCTCACTTCATACTGGCCACAGGTTTTTTCACATTGCAGACATCATACAGCAGAAAAATGAAGATGTCCAGGGGTTAGGGACACTTAGCCTGCAATTTTCCATGGTCTTGATTCTGTTGTTTAAACACATGAAATGCAAACTTATTTGGCAATTTGAGGTTAGACCTCTTGGCCAAGATGTAATATATGTTTCCTCCTGTGGACATAGTCCCACAATTAATAAGTAGGTGCACTGAAACTCAGGATAAGCTGTATCTGATTCCACAGCCAAAATAGTTCCACCATATCACAAAAATCTTGCAATATTTCTTATTCTCATCAGACTTTCAAAGTGACAATAATTCAAAAAAGCAGCATATGTGATATATGTATATAAAATCCATTCCTGTGTATTACATAGCACAACACAATAAGAATATTCTCATATAACTGTATCATCTTGGTGCTCCCATTCCAGAATCCAGGAAATCCTCATTCAGTTTACCTCAAGGGCAAGCACCAGCTAAAATTTATCTCAACACACCTTTATATATCAAAATGTAGGTTAATGTTAAATATGTGGGAAGTTTATTCAAGGTTTATTACTTATAAAACAGGCTGGTCTAGAGAAATGTGAAGGACCATCAAGCCCTATGTTTTCAAAACAGAGTGGGACATGCACTATAGAGTCATGCAGCAGAAATTTTTAAATGAGGGCATAGAGCAAATGGAGGCCAAGGAGGGAAATACAATTATTGGAAGTACCATAAAATATCAAAGAAATGCAATCTGAATTTCAGACAAGCAAGAGTTGGCATATTGTGTCTGGGCATGTGGATGATATGAGTGACCCTGATGAAAAGGTTATAAGATTTTGGAAAAAAAAAAGTGGTTGTATGTCAGAAAATTGTTAAGTATTATCTACACAGTAACTTCAAGGTGTTTTGACACATGTGGGAGAAAGTTATATTAATTATTCAATGAAGCCTTGATCCAAATGAGTCTTCTTAAAACATCCAATTGTAGAGATAAGAAAACACAGACTTCTAGATATAAAATGATTTCTCAGAATCATATATCAGACTAAAAACTGCCCAGGACAGAACTGTATGGAATTCCTTCTATGATTCTCCAAGTCTGGTTTACTTCTGATATAGGAAATATTTATCTAGAAAAATAATATTTCTTCTCAATTTTGAAAAGAGAGCCTAGCAAAAACATCCCAGGAGGTCCATTTGAATTTAGACACTATTGTTTGCCCTTCTTTCATGTTAAGAAAAGTCTTCAGTAACAGGTTAACCCAGGTTCTACATTAGGGCAAATGTTTCAAGACTACTTTGTGCAAGAAAGCACAATATGGGGCCCAAAATCTGAGTAGGACTGAGGGAAGAAAATAGTCTATGTGATTGATAAATCAACTGAGAATTAACTCAGTTTTTCAGTTGGGAAATTAAAAAAAAATGGAACAATATGATCTTATTTACCTCATGAACAAGAGATTAACCAAGAAAAATAACTTTGTAAATGTCAAAACCAAGAGTATCCTGGCTGAGAGAAGCTGCTACAATTAGAGATTTCTTGTACCAATTAAATTTCAGCAGCCCATCTGTGATGCTATCTGCCTGTATCTATTAAAATATTGCATGTTCACATTCCTTCATTCAGTATTCCCTTTCTTGGGAGTCTGTTTTAGTAGGCCACTAGTATATATTACCAGATCAATTATATTCTCACTCCAAATCTCACATGTTGATGTTCCAAATGCCTGGTGCCTCAGACTGTGACTTAATTTAAATATATGATTCCTTTTAATTTTAATGTTTATTTTATGTAGTGCTGGGGATTGAACCCAGGACCTTCTGCATGTGAGGAAAATACTCCACCAGCTGACCTATATCCCCAGTTCAAAATATGGTTCTTAAAGTCATGGTTAATGCTAACCAATTAATTGGTATAAAGCCTAATCCAATTAAGTTTTTCTCCTTATAAAAGCAGCAATAAGGATACAGAAGAATAGAAAAAAATGTCATGCAAACAGTGTCAAAAGATGGCAATATAAATGTCAGAGTGTGGGCCTCAAAGGAAACCATTCCTGGAGACATCTTGATATGGAGACTCTGGAATTGGCACAAATAAATTTCTGTTTCACCCCATCTGTGACTTTTTTATGACAGCCCAATGATATTGATGGAACCCACTAGGACACATGTACACTGTCCATGCAGCATGGGTGAATGAAGGAACAAATGAATCACATCACATTCCAACAACATTGAAAGGCTGAACTGCTGCAGGAAATGAATTTTTTTCTGGAATATTATTACAGCATTGAGGATGCACTCGTTATATGATGGGGCTATAGAGATCTGTGGTTACCCTCCCCTTTATTAGAAAAACTATTTGGAGTACAGTTATCTGATTTCAGGACTTTGCCCAGGTTTTTGGTGTTAGTGGGAAGCAAAGAAATATAAAAATCTGAAGAGCATGTGAATATTTATAATATTCATTTTATTTGTATATGAAAAACTATTTGGTTAAAAATACAAATAGTATAAACTAATTATTCAAACTTAATCAAAATGTTATAAAATTTGTCTCAGTGAATGTCTGCCTTAGTAAGTAAAAAAAGAAAAAAACTGTGAGGTGGAAAACTTCAATGTGTAAAACAAGCAACAATCCATTAGAAAAGGGATGCAGAGGAGGCAGATTCCTAGAGATCCTACCACTCTATTTGCTATCCATATTTCTAAAATTATCCTTCAGGCAAATTGGTTTGGTACTTCAAACCCTTTTAAAATCACTGCTGAAAACAAAATAAGTGACTAAAGTGTTTCTAATATTGGCACATGAATTTCATGGATTTGAATCCAAATGTCTATTGGAGAAAAAAGAGGTGCATGAGTATTTGTGTTAGATGTGTGTTTCAAAGGTGTTGAAACAAAATCAGAATAAAATGTTTCAAAAATTATAGCAACAAAATTTGAATCTTTCCTTTTTTTCATAGACATTATTACAGTTATGTAGTCAAGCAAATACAGGAAAAGTAACACTTCATACCTAGAAGTAGCCATGTAGTTAACTGTGGGCTGACCGGAGTCAAAAAATGTTACAGAATTGATGTTGTCTTCTTCCATTTCATCCACAGGGCTTGCTGTTCACATATCGATTAGTTTTATTCTCTGGTTCATATTTAAGTTATTATTTCTAGAAAGATAAAAACCAAACAAAATTATTGATATTTTATTTATTAAATTTTATAGGAACTTCTGGATTTCTTATAATAGGACATTTGCAAATAACCACAGTCAGAGTATCTCTCTGGTGTTCATCAGCAGTGACTAGAAGAGTATGTTGTAACATTGCTGTATACCAAGGCCCAAGAAGGCCTTTGAAATATTTGGGGAACTATTTCAACTTCATGCTCCTATTTATAGAAGTTTTGTTTTTAATTTTTTAGCACAACTATTTTAGTCTTCTGTATGATATACATTTGATTTTTTTTTTTTTTGAAGTGCTGGGGATTTGAATCCAGGGCCTTGTGCTTGTGAGGCAAACACTCTACCAAATGAGCTATATCCCCAGCCCTGTATGTTATACATTTGGATCAAACACCTAACTTAAATTTATTTTGGTTGTAAGAAAACCCATGAAATCCATGCTGGACACGAGAATTGATATAAGAGGGTTTATTAAGCAGAGTGTCTCCCTGCAGGGTAAGAGAGAAAATGAGAGAAAAAGAGGGCACATGCAAGAGAGAGTGTGAAAAGCCAGGAGGAGAGAGAAAGAAAGTGAGGAGGAGGGAGAGAGCATGAGAAAAGATGGCTGGGGTGCTATCCCTAAGCAGTTGAATTCTGCCATGCTAACAGGGGACCAATAATGGAGAAGGATACTTGCAAGTTAACTGATGAACCAATAGCTAGCTATGATGTTCACAGACTGACAAGTAGTTGGGAGGCAGGGATATGGCTGCAGCAGAAAGGGGTGGAAGAGCAGTTTTGTCAAAACTAGGTTATGATGCAACATAAAGGGCAGGGGAGCAGCTTTATATTACAGTGGTTATAAAAATTCATAAGGTATTTCCAACTTGCTTACTTTCTAAAGTCTTAAGTGGTTGGAATTATCAAGTTATATTAAATTGTTTATGAATATATATTAAAGTAGATGTTCTAAAATATCTTCAGTTTAAATTTATCATATCATTTACCATGATGAATGAAATTTATCATATTATTTTCAGCTTCATGGTTGTAAGATATTTTAATATTTACAAGCGTAGGTCATTTTAAATTTTACTATTTATGATTTTATTAACTTTTCCCTCCTATATTCTGGAAAAATTCTGAAAACCCATGGCCTAAAATAGAGTTTAAACTAAGCAAGCAAAGACAAAAACAGGAAGAATACCATTGACAAAATCATCTTTCATCTCTGTGAATGTCGATGGTAACTGCCTTTTGAAAAACCACTAATTAAAACTGCTTTTTGAAAATTTCTACTGAATTTTCATCATGCTATTAATACAGGTAATTGACTTTATGGACAGCTTTAATTCTCATGATGGATCTGAGATTTAAATATTTAGAAAACAATGAGATTGACAAAAATCTTACTTCTTGATGAAATCTAGGTAACAGAAGAAAAGCTAAAATTTCTTTGGGAAACTACTTTTTTATATTTACATTTTATTCAGGTCTCTGAATTAGATATCATGTTTTCAACTAAAAATGATAGGTGGTATTTACTGAAAGCCTACCAGGTGCCATTGTGTAAAGGTATACAATGTTATTTAGTATAATTCTCAAATATTATTTGCATAAATAAATGGAGCCATAGAGAGATTAACTTGCCAAAATGAAACAGCTTAAAGCAGAAGTGCTAGAATCTGAGAAGGGAGAGAGGATAGTTCTGAGATTACTTATGTTCTGAAATCCTACACACTTCCAAAAAGACCTGGAAATTGTGATCCCTATGTACCAATTGGATGGAAGTTACTTTTTGGCCTTAGGACTTCCATTCTTGGCTACCCCAATATACAAGAATTTCTGACATGATTATTTTTATTATGGGTTTGGGAGAGAAAAATCATGAACAATTATGGATGTAAAGTTAGAATGTCTATCTCAGAAGTGCTAAAAACAAGTATTCCAATGAAGCTTTATACTAAAGTGAGCAGTACAGGAGTCATAGTGTACTTCTTCAAATTTTAACTCTCAATCTGAAATAGTATTATCCTATAAACATTAACAAACATGAATCTGTCTTCTGGCTGCAACAGTATTGCTATTATTATCTGGAATTGCACTACACTAAAATAAATAAATTCCAATATTTTAGTTTTATGTAATGTGATTACACTATAGTTTCACATAACAGTGGTTCTCATTGTGACATATTCCTCCATGCATGTAATATTATTTACTCTAATTCATTCTCTAGTACTTCCCTTGTCCTTTTTACCTCCCTTGCCCTATTCCCCTTCCTCTATCCTTCTGCTCTTACTTTAATCTATTTACATTTTCTTCATTGGTGTATTATACTTATACAAAAATATAGAATTCACAATGGTATCTTCACAATCTATACAGTATATTTTTTCAGTAGTATTGCCGAGTTCTTTCCCTTTCCCACCCTATCTCCATCTTGATCCACTACCTCTCCTCTACAGAATTCCCTATTTATCTGAGATGCTCCCATTTCATTCCTTTTTTCTAACTTATGTATCTGAGGATAAACTAACTGACTAAAATTTAAAAAAAAACTCAAATAAATTAATATTTTCTACATATAGTTTATTGCTTTCAAATTTTAAGAAGATGGGTAGGTTAAGTAATGTATCATGGAAGGAAGTACCATGAAATATTGTAAAATAGTACTCTCTCTTCCCTTTTTATATAGAGATGTGTTATGGTTACATTTTGTGATATAAACTGAAAATTTTCCTCAAATATCCATTTAAAATTGTAGTGAAAACTAATAATCAGAAGCTTATTCAAAATACCTCTTATGTACACATAATTTGTTGCTGTTAATTTGCTTATTGACTAAAATATAAGACTAGTGATTGCTTCAATGGGATGAGATTGTTGCCAGAAGTTCAGTCTTCATCCCTGATGCCAATCAAATAATAAGGATAATTTTTGGAAAAGGAAAAAGATGGTTTATTGCCTTCCTAGCTAAGGAGATGTGCGGGGGACTCCTGTTCCAATGACTGTGATTTTTCCCATAATCAGGAACTGGGGGTTTGATAGAAGTGAATGAGAGAAAATAAGTTCAGGAAGGAGAGTTCAGGAAGGAGAAGATCAAGGAAAAGAATATCAGGGAGCAGAAGTTTAGGGTTAAGATCAGGGGGAAGTTTAGAGAAAAGAAGACTAGGGAGAAGGTCAGGGAAATGGTTAGGAAAAAGAAAAAATATATGTAGTTTTTAAAGTGACAAGGGATATACTCAAAGCCTCAAGTGATCCTCTGTTACATTGACCCTCTGTGAATTTCTAGCTTCTATTTCTATGGAAAGTGGGCAATAATATCTCCAATCAAGTTTCTCCTGAAAGCAGGGAAAATTACTGGAAGTATTCCAAAGTCCTTGTTCTCTATCAAGTGGGACATGAACAGTTAAGAGCAATCAGCATCAGAGCAGTCCAGAGGTTCACAGTGGCAGATGGCTTATGACTGAACAAGGCATACATAAAGAAGGATTCATGCCAAGTTCACAATAAACAGGGCAGTAAATCATTACTTTTAGTAAATAATAAGCACAAAAAATTAGTATTTCACTCAGTCTCTGAAAACCATGTGGACTATAATTCATAAACTAGTCAGTGAAAACCAGATCAAGCTCATCAATGTAGGAGGTTAGGAAGATTTTTAGGTCTATAATATAATACTGAAATTAACTCAGGAGAAATTTGCAACTCTTGTCATTATTATTAGGCACTCTTACATAAGAATATTTCCATGCTAACATCTTTTCTTACTTTTGGTAGGGCCCACACAAGTGTGCTTCTTAAGTTATATTAAAAAACATTGCTTATTCTTTTAAATGTCCATGTAGGACTGTGCTCAGGCTTTATTCTCCTGCCAGGTGTTTGAGAAAAAGTTGGTCAAAACTGACCTTTGTCCTATCTACTCTTAAATTTTAGCTGAGATTCCTCAGAGATCACTCTTGGGGACAAGGTGCCAATCATCATGGCTTCTTTAATTTTCCCATACAAGATGTGCCAACTGTCAGGATAGGTTCAGTTCTGGCCTACCATATGTGATTTCTCTGGGATACATCAGGGTTATTTCCATTGCCATTGATCTGTCTCTTAGTAGAATGTGTACTGCTTAGCTTCCTATTCTCTAGGGTTCTCTCAATCTCCCTTATCAGCAGATCAGGTGACTCACCAGAGGTGCAGGGCCCAGAGAAGGGTCCTGTCATTCTTTGAATCCTGGATGACTTTAGATTGAAAAGCCAAAATACTGGCTGCTTTATCCATGAAACTTTCACTTTTGCATTGTTCACCATGGTTTTGAGTTTAAACACCAGGCAAGACAGTATCACCTGTCTAAAGAGAGAGTAAAAGGTTATAACTTCAGTATATATAATTGTACAGATACCCCTTTAATTTAATTGGGGTTAGCATTATTACAGGAAGTAAGTATTTTATACTGCATAGATTTCATGAAAAATAAAAAAAATGTAATTAACAGAGCAAAAAAAAATCTCTTCAGTTTTTGTGATCAGGCTGTGAACCAAGAAAAATGATTTTCATATTCTTGAACCTTTAGGTATATATTATATTCCCTGTCTGAGATAAAAATATATTTTTTTAAAAACTCAATCTTTTAAATACATCTTTAAATAAGCTAACATCTAGACTATTTTGAAGACATTCTAACATGCAGTAAAGTGTGAGGTAGAGTCTTACATTTGGTAAGATAAGAATTTCTTCACAACTAACACAATACAACATGACATCTGAAAACATAAATCAAAGACAGACTGAGACAGATTTTAACTTTATTTTTGCATAGAAACGTGGCAGAATCCTTCCATGTTTTACAATATCACCTTTAAACAGATCAGGCTCTCTTTAATACTTTCCAAAAATGCATTGAAATTCCAATTCCAGTGTGAAGTGTCATACAAAATTGGACATATAACTTATTAACAACACCTTACTTTAGCTATAGAACATCAAATGCATGAATAAATACCAATCAAATTTGTTATTTTCATACAAATGCAAGCCTTTTTCTACACCTAATAGTACTTTGGAGGATACCAACATGGCAAAGTGATCTCTGAAGAGGAGACTTTTTACATTTGACTAAGTTTACCTATTAAGGTAGAATTTAGAATACACAGTGTATGATGACACTAATCACAGGTCTGCATGGGTCAACAAAAGTAAAAAGATAGCCTTAAATCTCTTACACATTTAGAAAACAATTTTAATCATCAGAAATACACTTAGTCAAAGCAAGCAGATATAAGACAGGTCTTCATATGAGAGTGTGTCCTTTCTATGTCAGATACAATATATCAAAGAGAGTACTTATTGGTATCTTGCCAGTAAGCTTATATATACTTTCATTTTATAAATTTTTACAGAAAACTTAGACAAGTCTTGGAGAGATAGAGTTCTCAGATGCATATATATATATATATATATATATATATATATATATATATATATATATATACCATGTCACATATATTTAGAGTGTCTACTATATTGTTATAAACTAAGTAACAGTTGTTTGTTTAACCAGTTATTAATTCTGCAACTCTCCAGGCATTTAGTTGGATGAGAAACTGTTATAGCAAGAATTACTTTGCCTCAGTAATGAATATTCCTGGGCAAATTGGGGTTCCCTTTTAGATCTTAAAAGGGGAGAATATTTCTGTCCCCAGTTCAGAAACTGAGAGCTCTGGAATGTAGTGCCATGTTCTTTGTGGACAGCAACCTCCACCCTCCATGAGAAAAGATACTGGAAGGCAGGGCAGAGGCCATGTTCTTTTGACCATTTTTTACAGCCTAGGCAGCTATTCTGGGCACCCCCCAACATAGGTGTAGTGTACTTGACTTCAATGAGATGATCTGCATCTTCCTGGGGCCAAACTAAGATTTGGCATCTTCAACTTAGTTCCTGATGCTTCAGACCCCTTTTATACAACTGCACAAATGTCTGTACATAAAGAATCTCTTTCATATATTTTAACCCTGGAAGACCAAATTCAATGTCAAGATTGTATAATAATCCAGAAAAACCATTTAAAGTCCAGATTGTTTAACAGTAAACACTCTTTCTCTTAGACTGGCTTATCCCTATAGCTCCAGATTTTGTTACAGTAAACTTTCTTTCTCTAGACACACTTGTACCTATATGTACAGACAAGAGAGGATCACCAGAATTAGGGCTAACCTATGGGAACCTTTTAAAAAGACAACCTGTGTGTACAAATTTCTTTCATTTACTATAACTTGGACAGATCAACTCCAACTGAAAGAATGTACAATCATCCAGGAAGCTTTTTAAAATCAGATTATTACAGTAAAAAAACATTGTCATAGTCTTAAAGGTGGCTCTATTTTCAACTCACTTTACCTCCACCAAGCCAATTCCAACTACAATATTGTACAAAAAAAGAAACAGAGAGAAACAGCTAGAGAGAAATCCCAAATCCATGGCTAACAGATGGAGAACTTTAAATTGACCAGGGAAGATCTTTCTCAAGAGACTAACCATAAAACCAGTGAAGTACAAGCTATATCTCAAAAGGGTCATTAGTATATACACATAAACAGAAAACCAGAAAAAATTCCAAAGACCAAGGCCAACAAACAGATGAGAACCTAGAACAGATAAGAAGAGAATACATATCTCTAGGTTCTTACATCTCTCTGAATCAATACTCCACACAACTGTAGTCACAGATGTTCCAAGGAGAAACAATCAGATGTTCCCACAAAGAAGAATTAGGTGTATGGAATCAAGTGTCTTGGTGTGCACACCAAATGACCAAAGCCATGACCAAATGGCAAAGGGTGTCACAATTTCTTGTATTCAGTTTCCTTTTTCTCAAAATAAAGCAACTCATAGAGCAAATTGTGCAGTTCAGGTAAAGAAGGTAGGAAGTCCCCAAGGCTAAAAGAGATTCAACAGTTCTTGGGACAGTCCTTAAGTCTCACCCTCTAATCATGGAACAGCTCCTCTGGTTCGGTCTGAGGCAAACTCACACCATCACCAAATTTCTTCAACAATGTGCTCTCAACAAACTCACCAGTCATCTTATATTCTTATCATGAAAATGGAAGTCACTTGAAGGCCGAGTCTGATCAAGAAACCTGTAGCAAGTGCAGCCCTCAGGTCCCATCTAGGGTGAAAACTTATTGCCAAAAACACAGTCCTTGTTCCAGGTGCCAATCTAATATTGAGGACACAGTTTTGAGCAAAAGAAAAAAGATGATTTATTGCTTTGCTAGTAAGGGAGAAACAGGGGACTCCTGTCCTAAAGTCTGTGATTCTCCCTATCAGCAGGAACAGGAGGCTTTTACAGGGGTGATTCAGAGAAAATGAGTTTAGGGAGGAGAGTTTAGGAAGGCAAAGATCAAGGAAGAGAAAATCAGAGAGGTGGAAGGTTAGGAAAAAGAATATCAGGGAGGAGAATTTTAGGGTAAAGAAGATCAGTGAGAAGTTCAGGGAAAAAGTGGGGAAAAAGATAAAACTAAGTTTCAAAGTTACCAAGGATATAGTGAAAGTATCATGTGATGTGTTTCAAGGTGAGTAGTCAATTATTTTCTGTTAATCCTAAATAATTTCTCTATGGTTATTAACAGAGAAAACATTAACTTCTTTCTAAAACTTTATGTTCATTAAACTGCCTGTTTTTTAAATTAAATGTTCAATTTTTAAAATATTGTACCTTTCTAACATATGGTAAGTAAAGCCCATCCGTTTTAAATCCTTTTTTCAATTTAGTATGGAAAAGACTGCCAGTAAAATAAAAATAATACTCAGGAAATACTGTCACCATTCAGCATAAAATGGAGGAAATACATTATTCTAGTCAATTAGAAAAACACAATTAAATCCTCTGTATTGTACTTACTAATACTCACCTAGTTAAATTAAATAAATATGTGGCAGTTGGTCAATTATTTATCCCAATTTAGTTTATTTCTGTATGCTCATCCTAATGACTGAGAGCAGTTTCCTAAAGAGTCTTAAGAAGAACTGATATATTGAAGAACTAAAGGCTGCCACTTGCCTTTTATGGCTGAGAACAAATGGTCTTAGTACTGAGTACTAAATGCTGATCTCATATTATTTCAAAAAATTAAATGATCCAGTACATTACCCAGGCTTTTTTTCAAGTGTGAGACATAAAAAGACACACGTTTGGTATTTCAGGGGCTATCTCTGTTTGGTTGTTGCTTAGTTTACAAAATTATTATTTTCATTAAGATGATATGTGAATATGATTAAACATTTCTTATGAGATCAGACATGGAGAAAATATTCTCAAAAATTGTGGTCAGAAATTTTGCAAGATGGCAGCATTTAATAATTATTATTTCATCAATTATTTCTGTTTTAAGTGTTTTGGGTTTTCACAAATAACAAATAATAATAATAACAAATAATATACATGACTCTATTTTGAAATATCTAATAAACATAAAATTCTTAAAAACCTTTTAGGAACTGATTACCTAAAATAATGTTTGCTCAATGGATATATAGTTTGTGACTTTATGAAAATATTCAAGTTGCCTATAAAGTCATCTCACAAGCAGTATGTGGAAAACATATGGTATAAATTTATTTGAGATGGGGAAGATCAAAATTAAAAGTAATCTGTAGAAGTAGATTGTGGGAATATTTTCCCCAATGTATCTAAAAATAGCAATTGTCTAGTAGAAAAAATGTGCATAAAAGAATTTTAGCAAACAATATTAACAAAACAGAAACCCATTTGGATATTTGCAATAGTCAGAGCAATAGACACTTTTAGATAAAGAAAAAAATGGTCTCCTATTTTGAAGATTACCATAATTGGTAAGAAACTAATTCAAGAATATGTATTCCTCCCTAAAAACAGAATGTAAGTTTTGAGCAAATAGACTTTATGGTCCTATAGAGTTCAGTAATTTGAATATCATAATAAGTCTAATCTGCTCAACCTATCAGTGTAGATTCTTTGATATGGACCTGTACGGGTAGATTCATTGATATCTATCTGTTGGAGTAGATTTATTGATATAGTCCCTTTGGTGTAGATTCATCAAGATTGATTCATCTGGGTAGATTTGATCATATTGACCCAACTTGATAGATTCTTCAAAATCAACTTGGATGGTTTGATATATTGATATCAATTTGATTGCTTAGATTTGTCAAGATTGACTTGGTGTAGATTCAGCAATAATGACACATTGGGGTAGATTCATCAATATTACTTCATCATGGTAGATTCCTCAATATTGACTTCTTGGGGTATGTTCATAGATATTGAATCATCAGAGTAGACTGGTTGATATAGACTTGACAGGGTAAATTTGTCAATATTGACCTATCAGTGTAGATTTAACAATATTGATGCTTAGTGTAGATTTGTTGATATCAACCTATTACTTCAATTTGTCAATGTAAACTTGATAGAGAAGATTCCATGATATTCACTCATTGGCATAGATTCAATGATACCAATCTATTGGGATAGATTTATCAATATTGATATGTCAATATGAATTCAACAATGTAGATTCATTGATATTGTCCTATTGGGATAGATCCTCCACTATCAACTTTTCTGAGTATATTCATTGATATACTCAGAAGATTATGATAGATTCATCAATATTGGCCCTTCAGTATAGATTTGTCAATATTGAATGCTCAGAATAGGTTTGTCGATATCAACACATTGGGATAGATTCATCAATATTGGCTCTTCAGTGCATATCCATCAATATCGACTTGTCTCTGCAGATTTGTCCATACTGACCCATTGGGTTAGAGTCATTGATATTGACTTGATGAGGTATATTCATCAATATCAACTGTAGATGTTGATTCATTGATATTGATGATTCTTTGATTCTTTGATATTGACCTGTCAGGATAGACTAACCAATATTGACTCTTCAGTGTAGATTTGTCCATATCAATTCAGTGGGTTAGATTTGTTGATATCAACTGGATGGGGTAGATTCATTGACATTAACCCATAGGTGTTGACTCATCCATATCAACTTATTGGTGTAGATTTATTGATATTGAACTGTCAGGGATGATTCATCAGGTATTAACTTGTCAGTATCAATTAGTAGATGTAATTTCATCAGTATCAAACACTTGGGATACATTCATTAATACTGGCTCTGCCAGGTACATTAGTTAATATTGACCTGTGGGGTAGATTTGCTGATATTGCCTCTTTGTTGTAGATTTATTGATATTGAATAATTGGTGTAGATTTTTTATATCAACTCATCAGGATGGATTCATTGAAATTGACTCAACTGATCATATCCTAGAACATTGACTCATCCGTGTAGACATCTTTAGTATTGACCCATTGGTCTACATTTGTCAATATTAACTCAAATAAGTACATTCATTGTTATAATCTTGAAGTTGTAGATTCATCATTATCTACCCATCAGGGTAGATTGCCTGATGTTGATCTGTTAATATCAATTCTTCAATGTAGATATGTCAGTATTGATGGGGTAGATTTGTCAATATCTTCTCACCTGTATACTTATGTTGACATCAACCCATCAGTGTAGATTCATCAATTATGACTTCTTGGGTTATAGTCCTTGATATCTACTTGCCAGTGTAGATTTGTTGATATCAATATGTTGAGATAGATTTGTCAATATCAATTTGACTGGGTATATTAGTTGATATAACTTGTTGTAAATGTTCATCTATTTTAATGTTTTCATATCAATTTATCAATATAAGTTTGTCAATATCAACTCAACAGTATACAATTGCCAATATTAAGTGGTCATGGTAGATTCTTCAATATTCACAAGTTCATGTAGATTTGTCAATATCAACCCATTGAGGTAGATTTTATCAAGCAGTCATCATGAATTCTCTGCTATTGACTAAACTGGGTAGAATATTTGATGTCAACTCATCTATGTAGATTCATAAATATCAACTTGTCAGGGTAGATTTATCAGTATTGATTTGTTGAAATCAAATCATTGATGTAGATGCATTGATATCAACAGGTGCAGGTAGATATATTGATATGGACTCATCCAAGTAGTTCCATTAATATTGACCCACTGGGGTAGATTTTTCAATATCAATTGGTTGAAAATATTTGACAATGAGGATTCATTGATATTGTGTAATCTGGGTACATTAGTTAATATCAACCTGTCTGGGTATTCATTGATATCAGTTCATCTGTGTAAATTTGTCAGTATTGACACATCAGGTTTGATTGTTTGATATCACTTTGTTAATATCAATTCTTCATATTAGATTGGTTGATATCAACTCAACAGAGTAGATTCATCAATGCCAATTTGCTGATGTAGATTCATCAATATTGACATGTTGGTATAGATTCATCGATATCAAGCATTTGATGTCAATTCACTGATATACCTAACCCTAACCCTAACCCATCAGTGTTGATTTGTTGATTTTGACCCATTGGGGTGGATTCATCAATATCAAATTGATGGGATAAATTCATTGACATTGACCCATAGATGTTAACTCATTAATATGGACCAGTCATAGTAAATTTGTCAAATTTGTCTCTTGTGTACATTTGTTGAGATTGACTCATCAGTGTAGATTCATCCATAATAACCTATCAGGTAGATTTGGCAATATCAACTTTATTGGGTAAATTCA
This sequence comes from Sciurus vulgaris, assembly GCF_902686455.1. NCBI lineage: Eukaryota > Metazoa > Chordata > Mammalia > Rodentia > Sciuridae > Sciurus > Sciurus vulgaris. Next base: position 343 of record NW_027632822.1, on the reverse strand, counting down.
TCAATATTTGTCATTGTAGTATATCAATTTTGGTATGTCAATATTGACTCATTGATGAAGATTCATCAATATCATCTCACCAGTAAAGATTCATCAATATTGACCCACAGGGGTAGAGTCATAGATATAGACTCAATGGTGTAGATTCATCAGTATAAACTTAAGGGTGTAGATTCATCAATATTGACCCATCAATATAGATTCATTGATATTGACTCAAAGGTGTAAATTAAATAATGTTGATCTGTAGGGGCAGATTCATCAATATTGACTGGTTGGGGTATATTTGTCAATATCCATACATTTGGCATATACATCAATATCCACTCATCAGTGTAGATTC
>NW_027632823.1:0-55097 GCF_902686455.1 Sciurus vulgaris | reverse complement strand
ATGTACCTTACAGAAATAGAGCAAGCAATTATGAAATTCTTCTGGAAGAATAAGAAACCCAGAATAGCTAAAGCAATCCTTAGCAGGAAGAGTGAAACAGGGGGTATCGCAATATCAGATCTTCAACTCTACTATAAAGCAATAGTAACAAAAACGACATGGTATTGGTACCAAAATAGAAAGGTAGATCAATGGTATAGAATAGAGGACATGGACACAAACCCTAATAAATACAATTTTCTCATACTAGACAAAGGAGCCAAACACATGCAATGGAGAAAATATAGCCTCTTCAACAAATGGTGCTGGGAGAATTGGAAATCCATATGCAACAGAATGAAACTAAACCCATATATCTCACCATGCATGAAACTAAACTCAAAATGGATTAAGGACCTCAGAATCAGACCAGAGACCCTGCAGATTATAGAAGAAAAAGTAGGTCCAGATCTTCAACATGTCAGCTTAGTACCAGACTTCCTCAACAGGACTCCCATAGCACAAGAAATAAAAGCAAGAATTAATAACTGGGATAGATTCAAACTAAAAAGCTTTCTCTCAGCAAAGGAAACTATCAGCAATGCGAAGAAAGAGCCTACAGAGTGGGAGAAAATCTTTGCCAATCATACTTCAGATAGAGTACTAATCTCCAGAATCTATAAAGAACTCAAAAAACTTTACTCCAAGAATACAAATAATCCAATCAACAAATGGGCTAAGGAAATGAATAGACACTTCACAGAAGAGAATCTACAAGCAATCAACAAACATATGGAAAAATGTTCAACATCTCTAATAATAAGAGAAATACAAATCAAAACCACCCTAAGATTCCACCTCACCCCAATTAGAATGGCGATTATCAAGAATACAAACAACAGTTGTTGGCGAGGATGTGGGGAGAAAGATACACTCATACATTGCTGGTGGGGCTGCAAATTAATACAGCCACTCTGGAAAGCAGTGTGGAGATTCCTTAGAAAACTTGGAATGGACCCTTCATTTGACCCAGCTATCCCACTCCTTGGCCTATACCCAAAGGACTTAAAATCAGCATACTACAGAGATACAGCATATCAATGCTCATAGCTGCTCAATTCACAATAGTCAGATTGTGGAACCAACCTAGATGTCCTTCAATTGATGAATGGATAAAGAAACTGTGGTATATATATACAATGGAATATAACTCAGCCATAAAGAATGACAAAATTATGGCATTTGCAGGCAAATGGATGAAATTGAGAATATCATGCTAAGTGAGATAAGCCAATTTCAAGAAACCAAAGGACGAATGATATCACTAATAAGTGGATGATGACACATAATGGGGGGAGGGAGGGGTTCGTGTTAGGTTTAGAGTTAGAGTTAGGGAGGGGGGCAAGAATGGAGGAAGGAAGGACTGTATAGAGGGAAAAGAGGGGTGGGAGGGGTGGGGGGAAGGGAAAAATAACAGAATGAATCAAACAACATTACCCTATATAAATTTATGATTACACAAATGGTATGCCTTTACGCCATGTACAGAGAAACAACATGTATCCCATTTTTTTTACTATAAAAAAAGAAAATTGTGAATGCATAATTAATATTAATGATAAATGGCAAATGTCCAATGTTTGTCCTTCCTTCAAAGGTGTGGACGCCAGGGGTCACCCTGGAAATGTAGAACTAAAGAACAAAAAAACAGCATACACAAACATCTAGAAAAATATCTTAAGATCAAATTCCTTCATTGCGTATTAACTGATTATGAGTAATTTGTGCTGGCTTAGGTTTCACATATGTATTACAATAGGTAAAGGATAAATCAATGACATAAAGAATAATAGGATAAAATTAGGTAGTCAAACTGATTGTTTGACAATAAAATAACCTAACTTAGTCTAAACTGAGCTTGTTTAGGTACTAGAGTAGACCTTTAAGGTTAAATCAAAAAATAATATGAGTTAAAGATTAAGTGCATGCTTTGCTTAGCAATTTGGCAAATTTAACTTAAAATAAAATAGAGTCATTATGCTAACAATAGATCTGACACCAAAGGATAAATAAAGGCCAGTAGGAGGAAAACAGGAAAATATCTTTCACTGTAATAGGCTTATGTGAGCAACTTTAAGTAAATATAGGAAATTGATGTTAATGTACCCACTGTGTGTTAGACACCTGCTGGAAAGTATGGTCAATGACAAATTTTGAGGTAATTTCTCTATAACTTGTATCTTGTTTAATTCTGCTCTACTTAATACTATAAAATAAGAGCTAAAATAAATCTGAGCTTGGGCTGGCTCCCAGCACCATCTGTCACCTGCACAGCTTCTCTCACCTTCTGGGATGAATGAGACATTTGCCTTCTCAGGACAAGGTGTCATTGAATGGAGCAAGCACAGAGTGAACACGGAGGGTCCTAGTCTGTGCTGATTGGCCAAACTTTCTGTCATCCATTGGCCCCCTGCTGGACTCGGCACTTTTGCTTTGCCACCATTATTGAAATACCATGCCCCCACCACACAATGGTGCCATTTTCTCAGTGCAAGTTTTGGATAGGGTGTACAGGATTGGGCCAGGAGATTGATAGCAAAGGATTCCTGGGTCTGAGGTCAGAAAGATGAATGCCACTATCAGGTACTGCAGGCAGAGCTCCCAAACATTCACAGCCTAGCACAACAAGTGGGCAGTCACAGTGGGAATTCTGGGGTCTGCAGGGCAGATTTTGACCTTTCCCTGGAACCCCCCATCTTACCCAGCAGCCTTGGGCTGGAGGGCCAGAGAAGGCTCCTAGGAGCAGGTCATGCTCCATTTCTTGCCTCTCTCTGCCAGAATTAACTGGCACTTTCTTCTTTTATATTTAATTTTGTTAGTCAAGTTGTTTTTATTTGTTTTATAATAATTCATTAATAATCAAATACAACTTTAAAAGTAAATAACTCACTACTACTTTGTAAGTTGTTTTCTATATTATAATTTTTTCCATAATTTGCTTAATGGTATAATGTGTGATCCATTGCTATTCATAGTGGCAGGCTTTGATTTCTCTCACACTTTCCTTCATATATTTTTATTCCCACTTCCCTTTATATGTTCTATAAGTTTTTAATTTTTCAAAGGATCTCACTAAGTTGCTAAGACTGGCTTTGAACTGATGGTCTTCCTTACACAATATCCCCCATGTTGTTAGGATTATAGATTTGCACACCATTTCTGCCTCTCAGAAAATTTTTTGTAAGGACATCTTCACATACAGAATTTCTGCTTATTTACATTAACAAGTTATCTCTGAATTTAGCTCACAAAATTTCCTTGGAATGGTTATTTAGCATTCTTTGGGTAATTCAGAACTCTCACTTATCTAATGTTTGATTACTAATATTTTTGTTTGTTACTTTAATTAAGACCTGATTTTATTTATCTTTATGTTCTGTACTAAAAAAAAGTCAACAGTAGATTATAGAATCATTTGAGAAAAAACAGTATGGAAGATTTTAAATAAATAAAAAAGTAGTCAAGTACAGTTTAAAGCTACATGCTTGAAATCTCAGGTAATTGGGAGGCATGCAAAAGAATTCCAAGTTTGAGGCAAGTCACAGAAATTTAGAAACAATATGTCTCAAGCAATTTTAAAATGGCTTGTGTTGTAGTTCAGTGGTATAGCACTCTTGGGTTTAATCCCAAGCACCACATATTTTCAAAAAATAAAAGTAGAATGACCTCATCATGATCCAGAAATGCCAGTATGACATATGCATCCATAAGAGATTAAATCAGCATGTTGAAGATATAACCTCAGTATTGTGTTCAGTGCAAGCATGGTTCTAAATATTCAAGTTTTAGAATAAACCAATGTGCCCATTAATGATTGAATGAGTAAAAACATGGTATTTATATGCTATTACTATTTACATATAAAATAAAATATACTGCCATTTAACATGATATGGGATTAATATGCAGAACTTTGCACTATGTGAAATTCAGCAGTCAGTTGCAAGAGCATCTGATTCACATGTGAAAGTTAGAAATTCAGAGTTGTGGCCACCAGATATTGTGTTTTGTGGATTGTTGGCATATTATTATTCAGAGAACAAATTTTTATTTCAATGGGCAAAATGTGGTCAAGAGTTTTGTTGTTCCACATAGTGACTGCTATGTAATATGTTCTTGATAAATAGAACTAATAGAATAAGTGCAACATTTTTCAGCACAAAACTGATAATTATACAAAATAATGCTCATGTTATTAACATTACATTTGTCATTTCACTATGTATAAATACATTAAAAATGATATAATTAGTAAATACATAGTTGAATTTGTCAATGAAACAAATAAGCAAATAACAGAAACATTAGAAAAGCAATTTATTAGTCTTGATTTCCATGTGTTGGCTTAATCCATGTAGTATTGACATAGACTCTGCAAGGCTTTTAGTGCCTCTCAAACTTGTTTGGATGCATTCTATATATATGTGTATAATTTTCTCACTAAAATTTTGTTCATATTTGTTCTTAATATTCCCTACCTTTTTTAAACTTCTTGAATATCCATTGTATTAGCATTCAAAACCTGTTAGTTCCAGATCTCTGTGTCTTGGTAGACAGAAACCAGTTTTCACACAATCTTCAAAAAGCCAGAAATGTTTATGTATGTTTAATATTTCCTTTATTATACTGAGAGTGAAGGTAGTCTGTAGATTTTTTTTTTTTCTAATTGTGCAATGCTGCATTAGGGAGCAGGAAAGGCTGTGGTTAATAAAAGTAAGATAGTCTTTTCCTTTATTATATTGCTTTCCCTAGTAATGTTCTTATCTTGGATACTGTGCTCTCTACAATAATTTGGGTAATTTTTACAACATAATTGTGTGTACATTTTTATATAAGTTTCTATAGTAATGATGACCTTGGATTTATTAATCTACTACATGAATGAGGTCCCAAGGTTGTTAACATTGGTGTAATTTCCTAAGCTATGCATGGAAAATATATTTCTCCCAGTCTACCAAGTATTATTTTTACTTTTCATTCATTTCAGCAATGACTTCTCATAATACCAAAGAAATTTTACCAGATCAGGACAGAAGACATATATTTCAAAAAGTAATTAATGGAAAACATAGAAGTTGTGACCCTGACTATTTACAATACAGGACAATATGGAAAAGTTAAGTGAGAGTGAATATCACAAATCATATTATCAAAAATCAGGTCTTATTCACTAGCAGAGAATTTATACTGGAGAAAAACCCTACAAAAGTATAGCATATGACAAAAGTTTTAATGAAAAATCACACCTTATATGCCATCACAGAATTTATACTGGAAAGAAGTCATACCAATGTAAAGAATGTGGTAAAGCATTCAATGCAAATTCACACCTTATTCACCATCAGAGAATTTATACTGGAGAGAAGCCTTATTGTTTTTTGAATTACCAAATTTCATACCTGTGAAGTCATTTCTCATGAAGACTCATGCTTTGCTGTAATCAGAGTGACCAAAGCCTAGATAGGTCTAATGACTGGATTATTTGCTTCAAAGATGGGCCTTAGTATCCAGTAGTCTTTATTTAGTCTGTAAGTCTCACCTCTGTACTAGGCTCTAAAGAGCAATAAAAAGGCATCACTCTTTAGGGATTGTGGTCTAGTGAAGTGGGCTATAGCTGCCTCACAGCAGTTCATCTTGTGTACTCTTGTATTAAAAAAAATTACTGAGGTGCTATCTACCTACCATGAAATTCATTTGTGAAGTGTCAGTTCCAGTTCTAGGGCATTAACACATCCACAGTTTGGCACCTACACCACTGTCAATCAGAAATTTTCCTTTACTGTGAAAGAAAACCATGTACACACTTGTGGTCATTCCCATTTTTAACTCTTCTCTAGCTCCAGAAATCATGAAGGTTTGTCTTAATTATTTGTCCATTAACACTTAATACAGGAGTAATATACAGTGCATGGCATTTTGACAACATTCATGATCTTAAAGTCAGCTCTCTTTCTTTCCTTTTGTCTTTTGCTGAGCATAATTATACTTCACTGAATGATTTTATTGGTGATTTTCTGGTCTGAGTTCTTTGGAGTAATGAAAGAAAACTCTCTCGTTCAACAGGCATTTGTCAGATGCCTCATTTTGCCACATTGTACTGGTTTCTATTCTCAGGACAGGATCAGAGAAGCTCTGTCCAAGGATAAAACATTTAAACCAAAATTTGAAAGAGGACCCAGTGACAAAAAGATGGGGCTAAATATTGGGCACAGCATTTGGAGGTAAGGTCAACAGAAATCTGGTGAGTTCCAAGGCTGAAAGAAAGCCAGAGCAGCTGCACTGCTAATAGGAGGGTGGTACATGTGAGATGAGCAGAGTCATAGTCACCTGGGACTTTTTTGTGGGAAACATGTTTGGATTTTTCTATGTGCAGTGTTATGATCTAATTTTGTTTAAGAAGACCTGGCTACTCTTTCAATAATGGAAAGCAAGGGTCTAATTGGAACAATTGGAACAGAATACTTGGTAAGCTTCTGCACATGTCCTGTCCATTTGCACTGGAAGCCTTGGTTAAGACAGGGTAGAAGAAATGAAGTAGGGTGGACAAATAAAAAAAGTCAGGAGGAGAATGTCAGTTCTTGAAGATAGGTTGAATTTAAAGTGAAGTCAGGGCCGGATTTGAGCTTTTTGATAAACTTTTTTTATAGTTAAGAAAGCAGGATTCAAATGGCTTTGAAACATATGAAAACCCTAGGCAGAAAGATTGGACATTTGCATACACACAGGTCTGGAGCTCACAGGAAACCTGGAACTGGATAAGCAGAAGTGGGAGTCATCATTGTGGAGGGAGTACTTGAAACCATGTTAGTGGACAAGCTCTTCCAGGGGGAGATTCTAGTGAGAAGAGATGCAAGCTCAATAATCTACAATATTTATAGAAAAACAGAGATAAGATGCCACAGGAGTGCAACTGGCGAGGAGGCATCAGGGGAGCCTGGTGGTATGCAGCGACCAGGAAGCAGACTTTACAGGAAATGCCAGCTTTGTTCAGGAGACATGAGTCAATAGGAAGTAAATTCAGTATAAAAGAAATGAATAAGAGATCAGCAAAGCAGAGGCAGAGTTTGGGAGGCATGAGGAAAAAAAGCGATAAGAGCAGGGGCCTGGGAAGCCTATCTTTAGAGCATTCATCATCTTTGGGTAAAACCTGAACATAACAAACTCATCTCTACAGCCTGGTTGGGAAGAGGTCCAACTTTACCCTCAATAAAGTTACAAATTGGAAAGCTCCCTGGGGAAAAATGTGTTGTGGACAGATTAGTAAGATTAGGATTAGACAACCAATGAAGCACTAGTTCATGCTTCACCCAGAATGATTTTTCTTCATGTTTTAATGCTTGGTTTTAGTACTTGCTGATGGTATTGCACTGTTTTACCTTGGAAGTTTATAAATGAGGAGGCATCCTTAGAACTTTCTTAGCTTTTGAGAGCATGGATCTTTCCTTCTTCCATCTAGACTTGCCCATTATTAGAACAGGTAAATAATTATATTTGAGAGATAACTTATGTCTTCTGGTGATATGTGCAATGTGTACATTTTTATAGTTGAGGTCCATAACTTATTGCATGAATCAATTTTGAGAATAGTCTATGCTGAGTATTTTTGTATTTAGGAAATCACCTTTATGAAGACTATGCTCATGGTCTTTTTAACATCTATCTTTCATTCTATAAAATCACTGAGAAACCATTATTTCCTAATTTAGTGATTTAAATTATTATTTTTCTGTGCTTTGTAGAATTGGGCATTCTATCTGAAAATCTAGCATGCCAAATGCTTTGAATAACTAAGTCACTCTCAATACTTTCATTATCTTTTTCTTAATTTTAAAATGGACAAACAAAGAGAAATCATAATCTGGTTTGAAGTTGCTGATTATGGGTTAAACTTACTGAGTTAATTTTCAGTTAAATTTAAGAATTTTAAGTGTATAAATAAATGTGAAACAATACTCATGTGAATTAAATTTGAAGAGAAAGGAAGCATTGGCAACCTGCCTTTGCCTCCTCTCAGATCCTTTTTTGTGAGTGGACTGTCTACTTATTTAGTGCTTGATCTTCACCCATTACACTTTGAATAAGTGTAAATGTCCAGAGTACCATCTAGTTCTTTCTTTGATATTTTGAAGAAATAATTGTGGAAGTCATGAAATTTTTAAATAGTATCTAGTGATTAAATTTAACAAAAATACTATTTCTGAATTGTTCATGGAAAATGTCACTGATTTAGCACAATTTTTTTTTATCTCACTATTCTTCTTAACATCTTTAGGATTTTATAACTAGTAAATATTTAAAAGAGTTGATGATCAGAAAGATACCTAAGAATGTGAACTGGAAAATCAGACTGCCTGGGTTCAAATTCTGGCTCTCATATATCATAGCATGTGACCTTGGGCACACTACTCAGCCTCTCAGCAGGAAGTCTTCTATCCCTCTGAGGACATAAACCATACCTTTGTCCAGTGTCTCCATACTGTATATACTACCTGTGTTTTTTCAGTTTGTTGGAATATCACGTTTGTGATCAAATAAGCCTATTTTACTTAATAATGGTCCCAAACATATGGAATAGTGATGCAAAGGAGGCACCAGGGCATAAATCATGAAGGATGGATTAACTTTAGTACTCTGTGGCAACAATGCAGCTACCTAGAAAAAAATCACTGCTGGGGGATTTGGTAGTGTTCATCTTTTCAGAAATCCTTTGAGGGTCTTGGGACATATTGCCTGGGAATCAGGGGGAGGGGCTTCTATATTACTTTTTTGAGTGTTTCCAACAAAGGTAGGGACAATGGTGGAATTATTCTGTTAGTTCAAGCAACATTAAGAATTCAAAATTACATTTTGTATATTTGAATACCCTCATGCCATCTGAAGGGGTAAATATTATTGCCTTAATCATTTTGTGAACAAGAGTTCAACTTCTTAATAACAGTATGTTGAAAGGAACTGAAGAATTAGGACTGAAATGAATTCTGTGAGATGACTTGTAATTTTTGCAGGTTTTAAAGGTGTTATATGAGTCAGGTATGGTGCCACATACCTGAAGTCCCAGTGGCTCAGGAGGAGGATCACACATTCATATAAAATTCCTGGTATGTTTCTTGCTATGGAACTGGGAGTGACAAGCACACCTTCTCCTTCCTTCCTTTCCTTGCCCTACACAGTAACCTTGAAAGTTAAATCTATTTTTGTGAACAAGTCTCTGAGATGTTGTTTGTCCATTTCAAGGCCCTGTTTTAGGAGACAGAGAAAGTACTGGTGCTCTAGAACATCTTCTGAGAAAGAATGGTGGTGGTGATGACTGCTGAAGGAAGGGTCCCACCCTTACAGTCTGGGTCAGAGAAGGAGGAACATAGCAGCAACAACAAATGTTTTGCCCTCTGTATCCTCCACACATCTCATGCTAACATACCATAGCTATGTAATCTACCTGTGTGTGTGACTGCATAGATGCACATGTATGCATCAGATAACTACTACACACATTTGATTTTACTTTTGACTGATAGTTACATGTGATAGTTTTAATTTGATAATTAAATAGATTATGTAGTTCCCATAATTTGAAACCTATTAGAGGAGTAAAATTCTTTGACTCTTGTCTGTGTATCAAGTAAAATAATACTGATTTTTAGTGTATGATTTATAATGAAAATAAATTATCTCACACATTTTTGTCTCCAACTGGAATAGTTTCAGGTGGAGAATAGGAGCTGAAATTTGTATCATACATACCTTTCCCCCTTTTAACATTTTTGACTAAAGAAAAAGTTTAAAAAATAAGATTATGTTTGGGACCTATCTCCTTAGTCTCATGGTTTTGACAGGCCAGTGAGGATTCAGGACTAAAATCAACTACTTATCTTGCATTTTGGCTTTAGACCTAATTGCCAGTTCATGATATTTTTTCCATCCTACAATGAAAGTCACTAAATAAACAAGTGGGCTTGGAATCAAGATAATTTTTTTTTTTTGGCCAGGAAGAGTGGAACACACCTCTAATCCCAGCAGCCTGTAAAGCTGAGGTAGGTGTACTGCAAGTTCAAAACCAGCCTCAGCAACTTAGCAAGAACTTGTCACTAAACATAATATGAAAAAGTGATGAAAATGTGTCAGGGTAGTGATGTCTGTTTCAGTTCACTCTCTCTATCACCCACTCACTACCATCTCATTTTCCTTTACACAATCTAAAGTTTCTCCATTCTCCTCTTACCACCCAAAATCCCCTGTTATGTATCATCATCCATATATCAGAGAAAATATTCAGCCTTTATTTGAGGGGGATTGGTTTATTTTACTTAGCATATTATTCTCCAATTCCATCCTTTTAACTGCAAATTCCATAATTTTATTCTCCCTTATAACTAAGTAATATTCCAACATACCACAATTTGTTTATTCATTAATCTACTGAAGGACATCTAGGTTGGTTCCACAATCTTGCTATTGTGAATAGAGAAGCTATAAACATTGCTTTGGCTGTGCCACTGTAGTATGCTGATCTTAATTCTTTTGGGCATAAACTAAAAAGTGGGATAGCTGGGTCAAAATGTGAGCCCATTCCAAGTTTTTTGAGGAATCTTCACACTGCTTTCCAGAGCGACTGTACTAATTTGCAACTCCACAAGCAATGCATGAGTGTGCATTTTCCCCCCACATCCACGCCAACACACACTGCTTGTGTTCTTGAAAATAGCCATTCTAATTGGAGTGAGATAAAATCTTTACATTTCTCTAATTGCTAGAGACGAAGAACACTATTTCATATATTTGTTAATCACCTATTTATCTTCTTCTGTTAAGTGTCTGTCCAGTTACTTAGGCCAATTATTGATTGAGTTCTTTCTGTTTTTGTTGTAAAGTTTTTTAAGTTCTTCATAAATTTTGGAGATTAGTGCTCTATCTGAAGTGACTGTGGAAAAGATTATCTCCCAATCCATAGGGTCTCTTTTCACATTCTTGTTTTTCCTGAGAAAGAGCTTTATAGTTTGAATCTATCCCATTTATTGATCCTTGCTTTTATTTCTTGCTCTCTGGAAGTCTTGTAGGAAGTCTGTTCCTAAGCCAACATGATGGATATTTGAGTCTACTTTTTCTTCTATTTGGTTCAGGGTCCTGAGGGCTGGTCACTGTTGGGTCAGGAGTCCTGAAGGCCAGAATATTCACTTTTTTAAAAACAGAATTAAATATCTAGAATGAGTAAAATCACAATAAGTACACATTTTTAAAAGCTAGAGAATGCCTTACATATCACCAAAATCAATAAAATGCAGTTTGCATAAGTGCCAGAAAGACCCCATACTTTCCTCTTATAATCTTTAAAATATATATATATATATATATATATATATATATATATATATATATATAACATTTTGCATAAAATGTTAACTTTTTGAAACAATATTCAGCAGGATAAAATTAAGATAAAAGACTTGTCTTTTGGGTAGAAAAGTCCAGCCCTTACTAGCTCCTCTTCAAAGCATTATAAAGGGGTTTCTCTAATATTTTCTTTTCTTTTCTTTGACAACAGCTGTAGTCTAAACACTCCTCAAGATAGTAATCTGATAGGTCTTTTAAAAGGCAACATAGCCAGGTGGGAGAAACATCTTAGAGCAGAACACTGAGATCTGGATTCTCATTCTTGTTTCAACACAGTTGGTTTGCATATTTCAAAATTTCCTGGCCTTGTTTCTTCAAATGAAGAATGGAGACAATAAGAGTGCTTTACTTCCCCAGGATGATAGTGGAATAAAATTTTCCCAGAGGGGTCTCCAGACATTCACTCTAGTGGTAGTGATGTCATTGATCTCTTATAACTTACCATATACTTATATGATTTTCCAAATTCCAAACCAGTTGCCTCAAAACTTTCTGCTAACTGCCACTAATTTGCACAAATTTTGTAATATGAAAGAGCAGAGCTAATTCCTCCAAGCCCCAATCTGCTCCCCTGGTACATTTCTCCACACCCCATCACTGAGAAAAGCAGAGATGGTTAGTGGTGGAGAATACAGGGTTTGAGCCCCTGTCTTTGGGAAAGATACTTTGGCTCTGTAAGCTTCTGTGTTTCCATCTGTATCAATGACATTCATCTCTCATCATGGGTAAGGTGGTGCTACTGTGAAAGACTGGGCCACAGTGAGTGCTCAATTCTTATTAGGTATTGCTTATTTTTTCCCCTAGGTTTTTATATAATCTTGCTAGATTGAATAAACCCATGTGGATGGCAACAGAAAATAAAAGTAGCCTCTCCCTATGTGCAATCAAATTCACATATCTTCAGGACACCTGGGTCTTGGAAAGGGCACTACTGGGCACTGTTAGCCGGTGCTCCTTAGGGGCCCTCAATATGTTCTCAAAGAACAGGGCTCCTTTGTGCTGCATTTAACCCTTGTCTCCTTTCTCTCAAAGTGAGAGAAGGGGGAAGAGGTGATTATAGGGTCAGATGTATTTCCTAATCCATCTGCTCCACTTGGCTGCTGTCATCAGGCCTCAGTTTCCCCACTTTTCCTTTCCTGCTTAGACTTGTGCAGGGTAGTATGTAAAGGTTAATTGGGGTCCAGTTATAAAGGTTAATGGGAGAGTTAATAAAGAGGCAAACACACAGGATGGTGAAGAGCAAGAAGTAGCTCTCATGGGAAAATCAGTCCAGTTTGTTATCTTTTCCAGGGTCATATCACATTACACTAGATTACATAGCACAGTTATCTTTGTTCATGTCCAGATCACATAACTTGCTTGCTTCTCAGAGTCCACTAGGATCAAAAGTTATTATAATAAGATAATATCTCCAGGCCTCAAGGACCGAAGAGTTTCAGAGTATTTCTAAGACATTCAAACAGAGCACCTATTGTGTTCTGAGGCATTTACTCAACTGAAAGGACTTTTGCTCCTCTGTACATTGACTGATCTGAAATCCATACAACTCCCCTTTTTTGTTTTCTATGGCCTTTAGAATAGACATGACTAGTCTTCTTTTCAATGAAGGTGGAAGGAGAAAGCAAAGCAAACATTGGCAAAAACAAGCAGAGTATAATAAGGCAAATATCAATAAACATTCTCCAATGAAAAGCTCTTTGATCTATGTAAAATTTTGTAGCCATAAGTTTAAGCAATCTAATAAATCCCTCTTCCATCATCTTGTTGCACCTTCTTTAAATTTTCTTAAGATGATTCAGTTCCCTTTAAATGAGATTACTATTATTAGTTAAATGGAAACAACACATTATTAAATTCTGCCATCCCTTATGATGTAACATCAGAAAATAATCAATAGCTGCCGTATTATCAAGAATAGATTGATGATACAAATTTCAAAAGAATTAACAATTTTTGCTAAGTACTGGGGCACTACCAACAAGGATACAATAACATAGAAATAACACAATAACAGTCAGTGTAGTTGTGAAATTCTGGGTAAGTTTGGCCAACAGAACTGTAACCAAATTTCCCAGGGTACATTCTAAATCCATCTTGGCTAGCAAATGTTCAGCTGATGTTGTTAAAATTTTCATATCCCCCCCAAGTCACTAAATGATTAGAAAACTGAGTGCTTCTTGGTCCTCTTGTTTCTATTGGATGTTTCTTCTTTCAACTAGGGTCCTCTTCATCCAGGGTCAAATAGAATTTGGGAATCAGATTGAGAAGTCCTTGATGCCAACTCATGATGATGACTATTAGACCTGTAGGACTAATAACAGCAGCACATACCCTTCACCATAAAATTAAAGGTGCAGTGTCCTGCCATATTGAATATGGTGGAAATTGGTATTTTACCTAAATCATTGATAAGGGTTTCTTAGGGAAAAGACAGAGGACCAACAATGTGTATTATCTTCATACTGTATATTAAGAGCATTTCTTGTGAACAAGGGAATATTGAGAGCATTATTAACATGAGCAAGACTATGTTCCCATTTTTGTTTTCTTTTAAAAGGTACATTTTAAGTGTGTGATGTGCATGCTCTACTAAAGCCTGCCCAATAGGATTGTGAGGAATTCCATGTGTTAAAATTTTATTCCATTGATGACAAAACTTAGCAAAGGAACTAGAAGTAGGGGCATTCTCAGTTTTAAATGATGAGGTTTGCCCATGGGGCCAGTGCAAAGGAGTACATGAGAGATACAGGCTGAGACCTTCTCTGAACAATGTGCATTGGCCCATATAACACCTCAGGATATATCTTTGGTTACATGTAAAAAGAAATACGGGTGAAAAGGAGGGCAATGAGTTATATTTATCTGTCAAAGGGCATTATAATATAAACCTCGAGGGTTTACCATTCCCCAAGTGGGGAAAAAAAAGAGTTTAAAATGAGAGCAATTACTAACAGTGATATGGGCCTGTTGAGAGGAAATAGAAAAGAATTTTATTAAAAATGAACATTTTGATGAAAAAAAATGTGTGATACCTTGGCATCTGAAAAGAGAGGATAAAGTGATTTTATAGCAGCATCAGCATAAGCATTTTCTTCAGTGAGTTGTCCAGAAATCTTAGTGTGGCTACATATATGAGGAAGAAATACTGGAGCTGTATAATCCTATAAAAGAGATTGAAGAGTAATAAGCAGGGATAACAAATTAGAGTCCAAATCATGTGACCAAATTGCAGAGGAAATATGAAGTTATCAGTTTGGCTATACACTGAGAATCTGTAATGATGTTTAATGTTGTGGGAAACATATGAAGAGCCAAAATAATTGCAGCTAATTTTGCTCACTGAGGAGAATCTTGAGGCAATATGTAATAATCAGTCAATTTTTTATCAGTGAATATAGATAATAATCTTGTTGTGTTCTTCCATCCATATTCATAGTAATACCACTGTAAAATGGAATGCAGGAGATTATAGAAGGAGCATGAGAGACTTGACACAAGGAAAGTCATTCATTCTAAGAGGAATGGAAAGAAATAGGAATTAAAAATTTAGGTAAGACAGCTTGAGAATATGAAGAAAATTGTAAATACTGTAAATGTTGTCTTTCTATAAGTGACATAAAGAACATGAATATCTGTTCCTGTAAGAGATAAAATATGATGACAACTATCTGAGATCAATTGAACCTATATATCAGCATAAGGGAGAACATTTTTTTCCTAAAACTTGAGAAGAATATACCCACTGTATTACATACAAGATTTGATGATGCAGTAAATGCATATGGCTTTCCTGTAAAGATTATTAGAGATAAAAGAACATTGAGTGCTGGGATCTATCTATAATACTGTAAATAACTTCTCATTAACATGCTGAAGAGCTGCAGTGAGTGAAGGAGTTAACTGAACAAAAAGTTGGGATTATGTTGTTTTCTCAACAGCTGAATAAAAAGGTGACAACTTATCAGTAACTAAAGAAATATGAGGTGGATCCCAATTAAAATGCCGTAATTGTTGTTGTAAATGAATTAAGAAGAATTTGGAAGAAAGAGTTTTGGAACATGAAGAATGGAATAAAATTGGAGTATTTTATGTCCTAATTAGTTAATAGGGAGTTGTCATTGAATATTTCGTGGCCACATATAGGTCAGATAGTAATAGCATGTGTTGTAATATAGTTAAATTGTGTTCTATAAGTATTGTTTCAGCAATCAAAATATCATCCATGTAAGGATAAACAAGAATATGTGGGAATAATTTTCAGAAACACTGAAGAGCATTATTCACAAAACGTTGATATAATATGGGTCTATTGAACATATCTTGAGGAAGAACTTACAACTAATATTTATCAGCAGGCTTATGATGATTGAAAACAGGAACTGTGAAGGCAAATTTTTCTTAATCATCAGGAAAGAGAGGAATAGTAAAAGAAAGTATTTTAAGTCTATTACATATAAAGAAAAATCTTGAGGAGTTAAATTAGGAATAGGCAATCAATCCACATTGACGTGGACCCATACATTGTATATATTTATTAATTTCTCTTAAATCTTAAAATAATCTCCATTTCTTTGATTTCTTATTTATGATAAAAATGGGTGTATTCCATGGATTGGTAGAAGGTTGAATATGTTCCAGTTTTAACTGATCTTGAATGAGAGCCTCTGCAGCTGCCACCTTATCCTTAGACAATGGCCATTGTTCTACCCAGACAGGAGTGGTAACCTTTCACTTTAATGGCAAGGTGGTCATTTCCACAGAGACCTCTGTAAAAAAGGTATAGGCATTTGTAACATGTGTAAGATGTCTTTGTCCCTTATAGGAAAGTGAATAGCCATAATGCATGGTTGAATGTGAGTAATAACTTGTGGGTTGGAAGGGGTGAAGCATTGCAACCATAGAGACCTTTTAGACATCTGTTTATTATTTACTCTGATGCCCCAAACTGGGATGGCCCTCTGAAAGAGTCATACACGAGGCCATCTTGAGACAGGGATAACTGTTACATCAGCACTTGTGTCCCATAACCCTGTGATTAACTGCTCATTTTAAAAAAGGGTTATTTTGTATCTAGTTTTCAGTAATAGGTAAACATGCTCCTATAATACTATAACCAAATCCCATATTTCCTCTTTCATTTAGGGGTTGTTGGGCAGTAATATAAGGAATGACAATTAATTGAGCTATGGAGGATCCCTTGAGAAGAATTAAAGGCATATGAGACCAAACTTGAATGTATATTACACCAGTGTAATCAGAATCAATCACTTCAGCAATTATAAATTTTCCTTCTTTAGCACTGTGAGAGTGGGGAAAAATTAAGCCAATGTTACCTTTAGGTAGATGTTCTTGAGTTTGGGTAAGAATTTTATTAACTTCCCCAGGGAGACATATTTGAGTATTCTCAGTAGTAAACAAATCTAACCCAGTACTAATCTAATCTAATCATCCCACTAGTAGCATGAAAGGATTTGTGGAAGGAGCTTCTGTTTGAACTGGAAACATCTGTGAAGGAGACATCTGCATCTGCAGATGAGAAGCATTCCTCCTCTTTTGGCCTTGGGTCAGAGGTGACCCGTGATTAGGTTTCCTGATATGCCTATTTTAGATCTGCATTGATAAGCCAAGTGAAATACTTTATGACAGATTGAACATTTCTGATTGGACTGTTTTTGCAGCTCCCCCCCCCCTTCTTTTTATCTTACAGTCCTTTCAAAGATGATCAGGTTTTTTATTATTGTAACAAAATTTATCAAAGCCATGTCTACTCCTGGGAACTTGGGTGGGTGCAACCAAACTCTCTGGTCTGGTGAGGGGTGAAGGGGGATTGGAAAATAAAGATTCACAGACACAGACCTTGAAGATTAAGCTGAGATCAGGTGGAGCTCTGCCTTCTGATGAAGATGCAGCTCTAAAGAGTTATGCCAGCAATCTTTATTTATATATGTCTCATTATCAGGTTAAAGACTATGCAATTCTTTATATTCAGGAAAGTTACAGAAATTAGGACATCCTGTGTAGTTTTTCTATAGTTGCAATTCATAGTTGGAAAGTGCAATGATAGGAGCTTTGTGAAGCTCTCAAAAAAGTCCATTGTTAAAAGTTACTATAAGGCAGGCAGGAAACTGGAAAGCAGAGCTGGTGAAACAGTATGGTTGTCTAGCATAAGAATTTCTTCCTTTCCTGGAGCTGTGTACCTGAGATGAAGTTCAGAGATAATAGGACTCTTGCACAGAGCCTTCTCATGCAAGACATTGCCACAGCAGGTAAGCATCCTGTTCCCTTGCACAGAAACATTCCCGGGCTCTGGGCATGCCACAGCTGTGAGGTTGCCAAAGACACCCAATCTCAGTCACTGCTCTACTACACTCTGTCATGGCTCTTCATAGGAGGAGTTGGGCCCCATGGTGCCTCTTGTTGCTAGGAATGAAAAAAAAAAAAAACATTTGCATCAATTTCTCATTAACAGTTACACCAACTTTGCATGTCACTACCAAGCACAGAGACTGTGGGTTGGTGCAGGGCACTTCCCTGGGTACATGCTGGGGCAAACCCGCATGCTCTGGGTCCAAGATCCGCAGTATTCCCTCACTCTGCCTTACCTGCATGGGTTCCACATGGCCCACAGCACCTGTTCACCCTGTCCATGCAAGCCAGGCCTGCAAGCCCAGCCTTGAGTGTGTCCTGAGATGCAGCTGTCTGCAGTGTCCAACACAGTTCCCTAGTTACAAGCCTGCATTGGAAGCTGCCAGATCAGCACAAAATTGCAGGCAGGTGGGAGGGGCTGAGTCTTGGCCTGAGCCACCTCTCTGGGCCATCTGCTTCAGCACAAGTGGCGCGAGTGAAGGGACCCTGAATGGGGAGTGGTTACTGCTGCCCAGGGTGAGGCGACAGCGAGCCAGTGTTCTTTCTTCTCAGGGATGGTCAGGGTGGGGGCAGGTCAGTGGTGGCCACCAGGAATGGCCAGGCAACTGGATTTCCCGCAGGGCAGCCACTGTGTCCCTGCCCACTTGGCACCCGGGCGCAGGGTCCTCAGTGGTTTGATATGGCATGGCGCCCCCCAAACTAGTGGACTGAGAATGCTTCAGGAACTCTCCCGGAAGCGACCCAGTGCCAAAACCTGGGACACTGGTGCGAGTTGGTGGGTGGCAAAATTCAGCCCTGGCAGTTGCAGATGTTGGGCCTTGCTGGTGCTTCAACTTCTTTTGTTCTGGGAGCCCTCGGATAGTTGGTGTGTGCTTGACACTGGCGCCACCAGGGGGCATGGGCCTGTTTGTGGGCCAGGCTCTGTGGATGGGGGTGGGGGTCACAGATGGGGCATCACCTGAATGGCATAGGGTAGGTGTAGGCCTAGTGGACTCTCCATCCAGGGTGGTTTCTGGGGTGTAACAACAAGAACTTGGTGAGCATGAGCTTCTGGTTCCTGCCTTTTCCTTGGAGCCATTGGGTCAGGATGGTGCATTGCTAGGTCTGGAGGCTGTGGGTTGGTTAATGTGGTGTGCCTTTAGTCCTCGAGGCATCCACAAGAGGAAAATTGAGCTAGTGTGTGCCATGTTGTTGCTTTTTTCCCCCTTAATCAAAGTCATGAAAAATATTTAAAGCTGTGACCCCACCCTCTGCTCCTTCAAGCAATGTTGGAGACCCGTCCTATTACTCTGATTAATGGTGGGTTGATTACTGTCTGAGTCTTAGCACCTGCTTTTCACAACTCTTAGTTAAAGTGTTCTAGTTCTGAAGCTGATCTTTGCCTCCTCTTTAAACATCATTTTACAAAGTTTACATCTGTTGTTTCCAGAGTCTACATAAGTGTAAATTAACATGATATGACATTACTTCCAAAACATAAATTAAGGAGAAGCTTTGAGAGCTTTTAACTTTCCTTTTGTGTGGCAAAATGCTTTTGTTTCTATGTTTCACGATGTTAAACTTTAAATAAATCAGGCTCTCACTAACTTTTACATTTAATACATTTGCATTTAATTTTTATCTCAGTGTAAAAAGTAACATAAATTTTCTATATACCCTATTGATAACAGGTCCTGTTATAGAACATTAAGTGATATAAATAAGTTCCCCATAACATTTATTATTCTTATAGTTTTAAAATTACCATTACAGACAAGTTTAGTTTAGAAAACAGCATCTTGATAAATTTCCACTATTGTCCCTACCTTTGTTGGAAACATGCAAAAAAGTAATAATATAGAAGCTCCTCCCACTGATCCCCAGGAATATGTTCCAAGAACCCCAATGGATGTCTAAAGCCATGAACACTACCACCACTCCCAAGTGATTTTTTCTAGGTAGCTTCAGTGTTGCCACAGAGTACTGGAGTTAATCCATTCTTGATATTTTATTCCCTGGTGCCTCCTTTGCATCACTATCCACATGCTTTGGGACCAGTATTAAATAAAACAAGCTTACTTCATAAAAACATGTGATAATTCAATAATCTGATAACATGGAAGTAGCATATACAGTATGCAGACACCAGACTAGGTATGATTTATGTCCTCAGAGGAATGGAAGATTTTATTCTGAGAGGCTGAATCATGTGCCCCAGGACACATGCTGTGATATGTAAGAGACAGGATTCAAATCCGTGCACTCTGATTTCCAAGATCATATTCTTAGCTACTATTTTGATCATTGGTTCTTTGGAATATTTGCTAGTTATATATTCCTAAAGATGTAAAGAATAGTAAGATAAATAAATTATAGTAAATCAGGAACATTTCCCATGAATTCAGAAATAGTTTTTTTTAATTTAATCACTAGATGCTATTCAAAAATTCCATGACTGCCAATTACTTTATTTCTTCACAATGTCAAAAAACAACTAAATTGTACAGAAGGCATTTAAAATTTACGCAAATTCATAAAGAGTGTAATAAATGATGTTCAAGCACTAAATAACTAGACAGTCCAAAGACAATAAAAGATCAAAGAAAAGCCAAAGGCAGGTTACCAATGCCTCCTTTCTCTTAAATTTAATTAACATGAGTATTGTTTCACATTCATTTATACAGATAAAATTCTTAAATTTAACTGAAATTTAACTCAGTAAGTTTAACCCACATACAGCAACTTCAAACAAGATTATAATTTCTCTTTATTTGTCCATTTTAAAATTAATAAAAAGTTAATAAATGTATTGAGAGTGACAGTTGTTCAAGTACTTGGCATGATAGATTTGCAGAGAGAATGCTAAATTCTACAAAGCAAAGTAAATGATAACTTAGATCACTAAATTGGGCAATAATGGTTTCTCAATGATTTCACAGATTGAAGGATATTTATTAAAAAACCATGAGCAAAGCCTTCACAAAGGTGATTTTCTAAACACCAAAATAACAGCATAGGCTATTCTCAAAATTGGTTCATGCGTTAAGTTGTAGACCCCCAACTATAAAATATACACATTGTAAATGTCACCAGAGGACACAAATTATCTCTCAGATATAATAATTTGTGTCTTCTAATAATGGGCAAGTCTAGACTGATGAAAGATCCATGCTCTCAAAATCTAAGAAAATTCTAAGGATACTCCATCACTTATAACCTTTCAAGGTAAAACAGTGCATACCATCAGCAAGCAACCAAACCAAGCATTAAATCATGAAAAATCATTATGGGTGAAGAATGAACTAGTGTTTCTGTGGTTGTCTGCTTTTAGCATTCTAATCAGTCCACAGCATATTTGCCCCCAGGGGGCTTTTCAATTTATAACTTCGCTGAGGGTGAAGCTGACCATTTTCTCAACCAGGTTGTAGAGCTGAGTGTTATGTTCAGATTTTAACCAAAGGTAATGAATGCTATAAAGACAGGCTCCCCAATTCCTTGCTCTCTTTTTCTCAATTTCTTCTGCATGCCTCCCAAACTCTGTCTCTGCTTTGCTGATTTCTTATTTATTTTATACTGAATTCACTTCCTATTGACTAAAGACACCTCAACAAAGCTGGAATTGGCTGAAAAGTATTCTTCCTGGTGTCTGCATGCCACCAGGATCCCCTAATACCTTCTCCCCAGCTGCACTCTTGTGCATCTTGAGCATCTTATGTCTGATCTTCTTTGAATGTAGACTATTGGAGCTTGCATCTCTTCTCTCTAGAATTTCCCTTTAGAAGGGCTTGTCCACTAACATGGTTTCAAGTACTCTGTCCACATTAATGAATTCCACATCTGCTTATCTAGTCCCAGCTTTCCTGTGAGCTCTATACCTGTGTGTATGTAAATGTCCAGTTAATCTTTCGGCCTATGTTTTTCATACATGTCTCAAAGCCATTTGAATCCATATTTCTTAACTTTAGAGAAATGTATACCAAAGAGCTCAAATCAGTCCCTGACTCCACTTTTCACTCAACCCATCTTTAAGACCTTTCCATTCTCATTTTGCATAGCTTTTTGATGTGTCCACTCTGGTTCATTTCTTCTACCCTGTCTTAACCAAGGCTTCCAGTGCCATTTGACAGGATATATGCAGAGACTTTCCAAGTATTATCTCCAATTTTACCTTTGCATTTTATCATTCAAAGAGCAGCCAGATTTTCTTAAACCAAATCAGATCATAGCACTCCACCTGGAAGAATCCAAACCTGTTTCTCACAATAAAGAGTAAGGTGATCATGGACCTACTCCTCTCTCCTGGGACACCTTCCTACTAGCAATGCAGTCACTCTGGCTTCCTTTCAGGCCTTGGAACTCACCAGACTCCTGACAACCTTAGTTCCAAATGGTTTGCCCAATGTTTAGCCCCATTTCCTTGTGTCACTGGGTCCTCTTTCAATTTTTGGTATAAATATTTTATCTTTGGGCAGAGCTTCTCTGATCATCTGATTACATTTGTGTGTGTGCTTTGCTTATGTTTCTTATTGTATTTTTATCAGGCTGAATATAGTGAGAACAGGAACCCATGGAATGTGACATAAAGGAGGCAACTGACAAATACCTGTTGAAGAAAGGAGTGTCTTTTCTTTACTCCAAAGAACTCAGGCCATAAAATGCACCAATGAATGACTCAGTGAAGTATAATGATGACCAGCAAAAAGAAAAAGGAAAGCAAAATAGAGTTGACATAAGGCCATGGATGTTGTCAAAAGACCATGCACTGAATATTACTTCTGTATTAAATGTTCAGAATGGACAAATCATTGAGACAAAGTCTCATGGTTTCTGGAGCTAGAGAAGAGTTATAAATGGGAATGACTACAAGTGGGAACAGGATTTTCTTTCAGAGTAAAGAAAAATTTCTGATAGGCAGTGGTGTGCATGCACAACAGTGTAGATATGCTAATGACCTAGAACTGCAAGGGATCACTTCACAAATCAATTTCATGGTGGAAAAATCACACCTCAATAAAGTTTTTATTTTGAAGAATACATGAGATGAACTTCTGTGAGGCAGCTATAGCCCAATCACTAGACCACAAGTCCTAAAGAGTGATTTCATCTTATTGATCTTATAATCTGCAGAGCCTAGTACAGAGGTGAGACTTACACACTGAATAAAGACTGCATACTAGGGACCATCTTTGAAGCAAATAATCAAACCATTAGACCTAGCAAGTCTTTGGTCACTCTGATTACAGTGAAGCATGAGCCCTCAGGAGACATAATTTCACAGATAAGAAATTTGGTAATTCACAAAAGACTCCCAGATTTGTGCCAGTATTTGATAATTATGCACACATATACAAGTTCTACATGGTGGGCTGTCCAGCTCACTATTTCTGAACTTCACAAATGGAGAAAAGAAATTTTCTATAACTTAACAGTCTGGACTGGAACCTGGCTGCAAATGGGATCACAACACAAAGTGCCTTCTGCTACATTGCCACACTTGTGGCAAGTGGAGATGAACCATGTCACAAGCATTCACAAAAATGACCAGCTCCCATTCAAGGGCTGAGGTTCATCCAAAGATCCACCTTTAACATGTAAGTTGCCTCTTATTCACCTAGTCATTTTCTTTCCCTCTCCAGTTATCCACAACATCTGTTTGATAAGTCTTCCTCTGTTTTCCTTCATAGTATGCCATGAAGAATGAGAGTGGTCCTGCAGACGCGTAAGAAAAGTGTTTGGCTCCACATCATTCCAATGGGCTGCATGTCTGCCACCACTGCTTCAAATTTTCATTCATTGTGGTGCCTTCCTAATTATCCAGCCAGTATTAGAAAGGTTTCAGTTTCCCAAGAATATTGTCACTGTTGGAGAAGGAAAGGGTGTTGTCAGATATGGGTTGGCCTCTTGGGAAGGGAGTGAGTGCGATGGTGCCCCTTTGCTCAGACACCAGGATCCAGGTTCTGTGACACAGAATCAATTTATTCAAGAAGTACAATAGTTTATATATAAAGCGAGAACCAATCATATTAATGAGATAGCCAGGCCACTGCTCAGGTTACATGTTTACACTACGTACAGGGAAGTGCAGACTTCTACTGGGGACCAGGAAGGCCCAAGAGGAATTAGGTCATCACAGAGTGTTCTCATGTGACATGATGAGAGCCCAGTGTTCTGTGCTCAAGCCCAGTCCATACTTTGGATTCATGCCTGGTACACCCCAGGATTCTCCTCAAAGGGAGGACCAATGGGGCGTAGTTCCTCACAGTTTGTAGATGTAGGCAGAACTAAGCAAAGTCTGAAAATTTGTTTTGCAAAACCTACCTAAAAA
The DNA here is from genome assembly GCF_902686455.1 of Sciurus vulgaris. NCBI lineage: Eukaryota > Metazoa > Chordata > Mammalia > Rodentia > Sciuridae > Sciurus > Sciurus vulgaris. The sequence goes on along the minus strand of NW_027632823.1, from coordinate 31,000 downwards.
CAGTTCTGAAAGACATAAGGTGCAGGTGACTCTGAATATTAATGTATGTTCATGTGTGTTCATGTGTCTAATTAGAGTGTAATCAGCAGAGATGGGCATGGAAATGATAATGTCACCATGTGATGTTTATTTTACAGGTGAAAGTATGTTGTCCCACCTACAATTTTTTTCAACAAATAAATTCTTGCAGTCATAACTCCACGAACTTAGGATGGCAGCTACTACTACCTTTATCTGAGGTATCCCATTATCTCAGCTTTGTTGAGGACAGTTATCTGACTTGCTCAAGGTCACAAAGTCACTATTTCAGGGTTGAGATTGAAGCTTTAATTTCAGTGTACTTTATCCAGCACCACTTTCCAGAAGTCATATGCTATCTTGTTTATGTATTTATTAATTCAAGAAATACTTATCTACTTATTCAAGAAATATTCACTGTTTAGTATGGTCAATCACTGTGGTTAAGTTTCTGAGCCATTTTTGTTTTAAGGATTACAATTAGTACAACTAACCCAGGATTGCAATGTGCATACATAGATAAGGCAGCAATAAAGAAGCATTATTTTACTACATAATAGAAGCACTTAAAATGCTTCTTGCTTATGACTGTTGCCATTTCAAATCATTACATGGACACAAATTTAAGAGTTCAAAAAAAGAAAGGTATGATTCAAATAAAACATTCCAGGATTTATAACTTCAGAAATTATTGCTCATTAAAACTCTAATTTAATTATCCTAGTATTAATTAAAGCATTTAGTAGAGTTGGTAAAATGCAATCATGAGCAACTGACTTAAGATATATGATAGGCTAATATTTCTTTAAAAATGCCTTATTGTCACTAGGATCTTTGCATGTAAAATGAAGTGACATTTTATTTCAAATGAAAAATTGGCATACAGAATATTAAACTGTTGTCATTAAACACTACATTGTCAACTAAAATGGAACCAAGTCATTCCTAGAGTCCAACATTCCATGGCTGTTTATTTTGCACAGAAAAACATCCTTACCTGACACACACCTTCAATATCAGCACAGCTTCAGCTAAACCACAGACACCACAAGAAGATACTAAAGACCTCAGTTACTTCAACTGCACCAGTGAATGATGCAGACCTCAATCTTAACCATTCATCTGGTCTAACACTGCCTGTGAGACTGCCTTTCTCATGCCTCCTGAAAAGGTCTAATAAAATATAAAATTCTTATAATAATCTTGGTCATTGAGGCTTTCACTATGCATGGTAGGATTCTGTGTAAAGCACAGGACAGGCAACTGAGTTAGCAGGCTGGACACTATATGGTGAACCAACTGACAACACATTAGAAGAAATGCCAGAGAAGAAGTTTAGAATGTAAATAGTCAAATGACCTGGAAAGTAAAGTATAGAAGGAGGAATGAAATCAAAGAAAAATATAGAAAATTAAAGATCACCTCAATAAAGAATTGGAAATTGTGAAAAAAATATCAAGCACAAATCGTTGAAATGAAGGAATCGATAAACCAAATTAAAAACTTAATAGAAAGCATCACTTAGAAATAGGAACCTTAGACAAAGAACATAAAATATATACCCTTAAAAATAAAGTCAACCATCCAGAGAAGATGGAAAAAACCATGAACAGAATTTCCAAGAAATATGGGATAACATAAAGATACCAAATATAAGATTTATCAAAATAGACAAAGGCATGGAGATAAAAACCTAAGGAATGCAAAATCTTTTCATGACATAATAGATAATTTCCCAAATCTAAAGAATGATATGGGAAATCAAATACAAGAGACTTAGAGAACTCCAAGGGTGCACATAAATTAGAACTGATCCACACCAAAGCAAATTATGAGAAAAACTGACATACAGAATAAAGATAGAACTTTAAAATCTGTGAGAGAAACTAATCAAATAACATATAAGGGAAAGCCAATTTGGATTTCAGCTGATTTTTCAACCCAGACACTCAAAGACACAGACTGAAGGTGAAGGTTTATTTACATGGCCTTCATAAACTAATTGTGGTTTTCATCCTCATATCCAATCAAGTCAAACATAGAAGGGATAAAGACGGACATTTCATACTATTTAAGGGCATCATATAACAAGAAGACATAATAATCCTAAATATATATTTCCCCCAAAATTGAGCATCTACATACAAACTCATCTTAACTACAAGAATCAAGTAGAATACAAACCAATAGTACTCACTTACTTTAATTACACCTTTATTTCCACTGGATAGATCTTCCAAACAAAAACTAAGCAAAGAAATCACAGAATTAAAAAAAAACAATAAATAATTTAGACTTAGCAGACATTTATAGAATATTTCATTCATCATTGAACAAATACACAATCTTCTCAACATCACATGGATTCTTTTCTAAAACAGACCATATGTTACAAAACAAAGCAATAATTGGTCAATACCAACAATAGTAATACTACTCTGCATTCTATCAGATCATAATAGAATGAAGCTAGGAATCAATTATAAAATAAAAATAAAAGCTGCTCCAACACCTGGAGCCTAAATAACAAGTGAACTGCAATAGAAATCTGGGAGAAAATTAAAAATGTACCTAGAGGTAAGTGATAAAGCCTATAAAACATATCAAAATATCTGGGACACTATGAAGGCAGGCCAAAAATAAAGATCACTGCATTGAACTCATTCATTAAAAGAATTGAAGGTCGACAAATAAATGACCTAATTTTAATCTCAAATAGCTAGAAAAAGAAGAACAAATGAAAACCAAAAGTAGTAGAAAACAGGAAGTAATTAAAACCAGAGCTGAAATCAATGAAATTAAAACTACAGAAACAGGCTAGTTGGTAGAAGTCATGAAGCGAACTGGTGGGACAGTCAACCCACCTGCCTTGCAGAGCTAGGTAGCGGGCAGCCAACCCACATAAATACCAGGCCAAAGAAGGCATCATAACTGAGCAACCCCACCTGACCCCGCACTGAGGACAGTGCCATCACTATTAGGTCAAGCCATGGAGCAAGCTGGTGGGTGAGTCAGGCTGCCCACATCATGGAGGTAGCAGGTGGACACCCAAGCCACCTGCCTTGCAGAGCTAGGCAGCGGGTAGCTAACCCAAAAAACCACCACGCCAAGACAGACGCCATCACTGAGCAACCCTTCCCGACCACCACGCCTAGGTCTATTGCCATTGCAGAACATGCAGGCAGACAAGCTGGCCTGCTTGCACTGTGGAGCTAACCAGAGGCTTCTTTATAGGCTGGTGCAGGCATTTTGAATTATTCCTGAGGGCATGGCCATCATCATTGGAAGGGCAGCTCCATTCCTGAGACACCTACAGGAGCTTAGAGGACCTTTGACAAGACCCAGGAATCAAGAAGAAGTAATATTGAGAGACTCAGGACCAACTCAGAGCCACTGGGTGGGTCTCTCCCACTGGTTGGGCTCCTCGGGTGGAGCAATAGTCCCAAAACACAGGGAACTTGTGGAGTAGAGTGAACCAGTGAGACTCCCCTGCTGGAGTGGAGAACCCAGTACACCAGGAGCATTGAAGAGGAGGGAGCCACAGCAAGGGGCTTCAACACAGACTGAGGTTCTGAGGCCCAGGCAGTAGCTCCAACCCCAGGGAGTGTAGTAGAGGAGGGCAACTCAGTGAGGGAGTCCCTTGCAGGGCCAAGTTCCCCAGCCCAGGTGGTAGGGCAGGACCTCAGGGAACATCACACAGGAGGGCTTCCCAGTCCAGGTGGTAGTTCTGAACTAAAGGGAACTTCTCAGAGGAGAGTTGCACAGCAAAAATTCCCCACATGTTGAATCAACCTGCTGGGTGAGGCTTTCCCAACAGGGCAATAGAACCAGAGACACAGGCCCAGCTCAGGCGATCCCCAGTCTGAAGTCTAGTCCCCCTTTGACCATCAGTCAACAAATGGACGTGCTTCTGCCCACAGACAGGGAATATACCCAACCTGAAGGCCACCGACCCTAGAGGGGCAGCTTCCTAAGTGGAGGACCGCATTATAAAGTTCCTCCAAGACTTCAGTCTAGTGAAGGCTAAGAGGTGAGTTATTGGAAATCTACACAGACAATATCATTTAATAGAGGAAATTTGCAGTATCCCAGAGTTCCACTACGGCAAGGATAGATACCTGAGCAATATGAGAAAACAAGGAAAGAAAATGTCCCAAAAAACCCTAGATGGTATAGCAATAAAATTCAATGACAGCATGGCAGAAGAAATGCCAGAAAGGGAGTTCAGAATGTACATAATTAAAACCATAAGAGAAGCACACAAGGAGATAAAAGAGCAAATGCAGGAATTGAACGATGAGATGAAAGAATAAATGCAGGCATTGAATGATTGCACCAATCAACAGTTAAAAGAGCAAATACAGGAAGCAAAAGATGATTTCAATAAGGAGTTAGAGATATTGAAAAAAAAAAACAAACAGAAATACTTAAAAGGAAGGAAACAATAAACCAAATTAAAAACTCAATACAAAGCATAACCAATAGGATAGAACACCTGGAAGACTGAAACTCAAACATTGAGGACAAAATATTTAATCTTGAAGACAAAGTTGACCAAACAGAGAAGATGGTAAGAAATCATGAACAGAATCTACAAGAATTATGGGATATAATGTAAAGGCCAAAATTTAAGAATTATTGGGATTGAGGAAGGCTTAAAGAAACCAAAGGAAAGAACAATCTATTCAATGAAATAATATCAGAAAATTTTCCAAATCTGAAGAACAAAATGGAAAATCAAGTACAAGTATTTATTCCTATAAAGGACTCAAAATACAGAAAATTACAAAATACCTAACCAAGTCACATTATAGTAAAAATACCTAACATACAAATAAATACAGAATTTAAAAGGCTGCAAGAGAAAAGAATCAAATTACTTTCAGGGGAAAACCAATACAGATATCAGCAGATTTTTTTTAATCCAGACCCTAAAAGCTAGAAGGGCATGGAACAACATTTTTTAAACCTAGAGAGAAAATGGATGCCAACCAAGAATTTTATACCCAGCAAAACTTACCTACAGATTTGACGATGAAATAAAATTCTTTCATGATAAAGAAAAGCTAAAAGAATTTACAAAAAGAAAGCCAGCATTACAGAACATTTTCAGCAAAATATTACATGAGGAAGAGATGAAAAACAATGATGTAAATCAGCAAAGGGAGAAACTACACTAAAGGAACAGCCAAATAGAGGAGAAACCACGTCATGTCAAAAAAAAAAAAAAAAAAAAAAAAAAAAGTGAGCCAAATGACCGGGAATACAAATCATATCTCAATAATAGCCCTGAATGTTCATGGCCTGAACTCATCAATCAAAAGACATAGACTGGCAGATTTGATTAAAAAGAAAATTCCAAAAATTTACTGCCTCCAAGACACTCATCTCATAGAGATAACCACAGACTAAAGGTGAAAGGATGGGGAAAAACATACCATGCACATGGACACAGCAAAGAAGCTGGAGTATCCATTCTCATTTCACATAATGTGGACTTCCAGCCAAATCTAGTCAGAAAAGATAAATAAGGACATTTCATACTGCTTAAGGGAAGCATAAATGAGCAAGACATAACAATCATAAATATCTATGCCCCAAACAGTGGCTCATCCATATATGACAAACAAATCCTTCACAATGCCAGAAAACAAATAGACTACAATACAATTAACACTAGGTGATTTTAACATACCTCTAACACCACTAGACAGATCCTCCAAATCAAAATTGAAGAAACTGTAGATCACAATAACACAATCAAATCAATAATTTAGACTTAAAAGACATATATAGAACATACCATTCAACATACAGTGAATACACTTTCTTCTAAGCAGCACATGAATCCTTCTCTAAAATAGACCATATTTAATGCCACAAAGCTAATGTTAGCAAATACAAGAAGATAGAGATGATACCTTGAATTCTATCAGATCGTAATGGATTGAAATTAGAAATAAATGACAAACTAAAAAGCAGAAACTACTCCAACACCTGGAGATTAAATATTGTTGATGAATTGTATTGTATGTATGAATTGTATGATGAAAGGATAACAGAAGATATCAGGAAGGAAATTAAAAAATTCTTAGAGATAAATGAAAACAAAGAAACATCATATCAAAATCTCTAGGACACTATGAAAGCAGTACTTAGAAGAAAAGCTATCATATGGAGTGCATTCAATAAAAGAAGAAGGAAAAAAAAACAAATAAACAACTTAACACTACAGCTCAAAGCCCTAGGATAAGAAGAACAAAGCAACATCAAAGTAGTAGAAGACAAGAAATAGTTAAAATCAGAGCTGAAATCAATGGAATTGAAACAAAAGAAAAAATTGAAAAAATTAACAAAATAAATAGTTGGTTCTTTGAGAAAATAAACAAAATTGATAAACCCTTAGCCATGTTAACAAAGAGAACGAAAGACAAAACTCAAATTACTAAAATTCGGAATGAACATGAAAATATCACAACAGACACAATTGAAATACAAAACATAATTAGAAGCTGTTTTGAAAATCAATACTCCAACAAAACAGAAAATCTCAAAGATATCAACAGATTTCTAGAGACATGTGAATTACTGAAATTGAACAAGGAGGTCTTACATGATTAAGTATATCAATTTCAAGTAATGAAATAGAAGAGGTCATCAAAAGCCTACCAACAAACAAAAGTCTGGGACCAGATGGGTTCTCAGCTGAGTTCTACAAAACCTTTAAGGAAGACCTCATTCCAATACTTCTCAAAGTACTTCATGAAATGGAAGAGGAGGGAACCCTCCCAAACTCATTCTATGAAGCCAATATCACCCTGATAATTAAACTACACAGAGACAAATCAAAGAAAGAAAATATCAGACCAATATCCATAAAGAATATTGATGCAAAAATTCTCAACAAAATCTCAGCAAATTGTATACAAAAATATATCAAAAAGATAGTGCAACACAATCAAGTGGGTTTTATCCCAGGGATGCAAATTTGGTTCAACTTTCCAAAATCAATAAATGTAATTCACCATATCAACAGACTTAAAGTTAAGAATCACATGATTATTTTGATAGATGCAGAAAAACCATTTGATAAAATACAGCATCCTTTCATGCTCAAAACACAAGAAAAAATAGGGATAGTGGAAACATTCCTTAACATTGTAAAGTTTATCTATACTAATTCCATGGCCAATATCATTCTAAATGGTGAAAAACTGAAAACATTCCCCCTAAAAACTGGAACAAGGCAGGGATGACCTCTTTTACCACTTCTATTCAACATTGTCCTCGAAACTCTAGCCAGAGCAATTAGACCGACTGAGGAAATTAAAGGGACAGGAATAGGAAAAGAAGAACTCAAACTATCCCTATTTGCTGATGACATGATTATATATTTAGAGGAACCCAGAAATTCCACCAGAAAACTTTTAGAACTCATAAGTGAATTCAGTAATTCAGTAGCAGGTTATAAGATCAATGCTCATAAATTCAATGGAGTTTTATACATAAGTGATGAATCTTTAGAAAGAGAAGTTAGGAAATCTACCCCATTCACAATAGCCTCAAAAAAAGTAAAATACTTGAGAATCAATCTAACAAAAGAGGTGAAAGACGTCTACAATGAGAATTACATAACACTAAAGAAAGACTTCAAAAAAAACCTTAGAAGATAGAAAGATCTCCCATGTTCTTGGATAGGCAGAATTAAAATATTGTCAAAATGGCCATACTACCAAAAGTGATATACAGATTCAATGCAATTCCAATTAAAATACCAATGACATACCTTACAGAAATAGAGCAAATAATCATGAAATTCACCTGCAATAATAAGAAACCCAGAATAGCTGAAGCAATCCTTAGCAGAAAAAGTGAAGCAGGGGGTATCGCAATACTAGAACTTCAACTATACTACAAATCAATAGTAACAAAAGTGGCATGGTATTGGCACAAAAATAGACAGGTAAAACAATGGTATAGAATAGAGGACACAGACACAAACCCAAATAAATACTATTTTCTCACACTAGACAAAGGGGCCAAAAATATGCAATGGAGAAAAGATAGACTCTTCAACAATGGTGCTGGGAAAACTGAAATCCATTTGCAGCAGAGGGAAACTAAACCCCTATCTCTCCGTCTGCACAAAAATCAACTCACAATTGATCGAGGACCTTGAAATCAGACCGGAGATCCTGCATCGTATAGAAGAAAAAGTAGGTCCAAATCTTCAGCATGTCAGCCTAGGATCACAATGGAATATCACTCAGTCATAAAGAATAATAAAATTATGGCATTTGCAGGCAAATGGATGAAATTGGAAAATATCATGCTAAGCGAGATAAGCCAATCTCAAAAAACCAAAGCAGGAATGATCTTGAGGACAAGCGGAAGATGACACATATGAGGTGGTAGGAGGGGGACAAGAATGGAGAAAGGAGGTACTGCATAGAGGAATAAGAGGGGTGGGAGAGGTTGGGGGAAGAAAAAAATAACAGAATGGATCAAAAACTATTACCCTATGTAAATATATGATTACAAAAATGGTATGCCACTACTTCATGTACAAACAAAGAAACAAGATGTATCCCATTTGTTTACAAAAAAATGAATTTAAAAAGAAAAGTAAAGAAACATTTGAAAAGATTGAAGAAAATTAAAAGTGGCTTCTTTGAGAAAATTGTTAAACCCTTAGCTACACATTGAAGTGAAAGAGAGAGAAAACACAAATTACTAAAATAAATGATGTAAGTGGAATATGATGATGGGCACTAATGCAGTACAGAATAAAATAAAATTATTTTGAAAATGTATACTTCAATAAAATAGTAAATCTTTAAGACTTGAAAATTTTCTAGAGACTAATAAACTACCCAAACTCAATCAAGAGGACATGCACAATGTGAAGAGTCTAATAAAAACAATAAATTTGAAGAAGCAATCAAAATCTACCAACCAAGACAAGCCACATACCAGAGATGGATTTTCAACTGAGTTCTACAATGTCTCCAAAGAAGAATTAACATCAATACACCTCAAATAATACCATTAAGTAGAAAAGAGAACCCTTCCTAATTCATCCTATGAATGTCATGTTGATATAAAAAAAAAAAGACAAAGACACATGAAGGATTGAAAACTTTAGATCAATATCCCTGATGAAACAGAACCCAAATTTCTTTTAAAACTTATGTCAAATCACATACGAAAACAGATTAACAAGATGGTGCAGCACAATACAATGGGGTTTCTCTCAGAGATGCAAGGTGAGTTCAACATATGGAAATCGAAAAACATAATTTATCACATCAATAGGCTGAAAGATGAGAATCATATGGTCATTTCGATAGATGGAGAAAATGCTTTTCAAAAAAATGCAGACTCATTCATGTTTAAAACACTAGAAGAACAAGGGATAGTAGTAAAACAGCTCCACATCGTGAAAGTTTTCTATGCTAAGTCAAAGGATAACATCATTCTAAACAGAGAAAAAAATGAAACCTTCCCCATAAAAATTTCAAGAGGACAGGAATGCCTTCTCTCACCACTTTATTTTTTTTTTTACATAGTCCTTGATAACTAGTCCATTCACAATAACTGTTAAAAAATATTGGGAATCAACCTAATGAAAGAGACAGAACTCTAGAATGGAAACTACAGAATCCTAAATAAGAAAATGGAGGAAATTCTTACAAGATGAAAATATCTCCCAAGTTCTTGAGTAGGCAGAATTAATATTGTCAAAGTGATCATACTACCAAGACTGTTACAGATTTAATGTGATTCCTACTAAAATATCAATGACATTCTTCACAGAACTAGAAAAAGAAACATGAAATTTATTTTGAAAACAAGAGACAGAATAGCCAAAGTGATACATAGCGAAAAGAGCAATGCAGGAGGGATCACAATGCAGACCTAGAGAGTGATGGTAATGAAAATGGCATGGCATTGGCACCAAAATAAACATGTAGTACCATGGTACAGAAGACACAGAGACAAACCCAAATAAATAGGTTTTTCTCATACGAAAGACACCAAAAGCATACATTGAAAAAAATATAGCCTATTAAACAAACGGTCCTGGAAAAAAAATGGAAATTCATAAGTAGCAAAATGAATTAAAAACTCTATCTCTAATGCTGTGGAAAAAGTAACTCAAAGATGAGTAAAGATGTAGGCACTATAACAGAGACCCTGCAAATAATAGAAGAAAAATTGGATCAAACCTCCACCTAGTCAGCTTACAAATTGACCTCCTTACAAGTCTCCAAAAACACAAGAAGTATAATCAAGAAACCATAAATAGGATGCACTCAAAATAAAAATCTTCTCAGCAAAGGAAACAATCTGTAATATGAAGAGAGTGACTACAGAATGGAAGAAAATTTTTACCATATACACCTTAGCTAAATCAATCTATGGGATATGTAAAAAACTCATAAAACTTAACATGAAAAATAAAACAATCAATAAATGGTGTAATGAACTGAAAAACACTTCACAGAAGAAAAAATACAAATGATCAACTAACATGAAAAATTGCTCATTATCTCTAGTAATTAGAGCAATGCAGCTTAAACCTACTTGAATATTTTATCCCACTCCTGTAACATTTAAAATTTTTAAAAAATAAAACATAAGATATATGTTTTTGTGAGGATGTATGGACAAAGGAATGCTCATACATTGCTGCTTGGTCTACAAATTGATTTAACCATTCTGGAAATTTTATTGAGATGTCTCAGAAAATTTAGAATGAAACCATTTCACCCAGTTATCCCACTCCTTCGTTTAAACAAGAAGGATTTAAAACCAGCATACTACAGTGACTCAGCCACATCATTGTTTATAGCAGCTCAGTTCACAATAGGGAACCAATCTAGATGCCCTTCAACCTGTGCATGGATAAGGAAAATGTAGTATATGCAGACAATGGAATGTTATTTAGATTTAAAAAAAAGGAAATTATGGCATTTTCTAGTAAATGCATGGATCTAGAGATTACCACAGTAAGTGAAAAGAGTCAAACTCAAAAAACTAAAGACCAAATGTTTTTTTTTTTTTTTTCTGGCAGGCAAATGCAACCCATAATGGGTGTTAGGTGGAATGAAGAGTCTTTGGATTGTGCAGCAGGTAGTGATGGGAAAGGAATCAGGGTAAGGAGGGGAATGACAGTAAAATGATCTGGACATCATTACTATGAATACATGTGTTATTAAATGACTTTTGTGTCTGCAACACTTGCAGCCCATGGAAGGAGAATTTGTACTCCATTAGTGTACAATTTGTCTGAATGCATTCTACTGTCACATATAACTAATTGGAAACAAGTAAAAATTTTTGACAAATGAAATTTTATCACATTCTTTTCATTTTTAGGACTTCTCTTCAGTATGATTTTTCTGCAAGTGAGAAATGTATACTTTTTCAATTAATGCTTTTTCACATTCTTTGCATTTGTAGGGCTTCTCTCTGGTATGATTTCCCTGGTGGTCATACTTTAGTCATACTTTTTTATTAAAAGTTTTGCCACAATCTGAACATCCTAAAGCTTCTCACTAGTATGAATTCCCTGGTGTCAAAAAAAGGTTTATTTTAATTTAAAAGCTTTGCCACATTCTTTACATTGGTGGGGCTTCTCTCCAATATGAATTGTCTGGTGGTGAATAAGGTCTGATTTTTCATGGAAGGCTTTGTTGCATTCTGTACATTTGTAAGGCTTCTCTCCTGTATGAATTGTTTGATGGCATATAAGGTATAATTTTTCATTAAAAGCTTTGTCATTTTCTTTACATTGGCAGGGTGTCTCTCCAGTATGATTTCTCTGATCGCAAATAAGGTGCAATTTGTCATTAAAAGCTTTGGTGCATGTACTTTTGAAGGACTTCTCTCCTGTATGAGTTCTCTGGTGTTTAGTAAGGTATGATTTTCAATAAAAAGCTTTGCCACATTGTTTACATTTGTAGGGTTTCTCTTCAATATGAGTTCTCTGGTGGTGAATAAGCTCTGATTTTTTATTAAAGGTTTTGTTGCATGCTGTACATTTGTAAGGCTTTTCTCCTGTATGAATTCTTTGATGGCAAATAAAGTCAGATTTTACATTAAAAATTTTGCCACATTCTTTTCATTGGTAGGGCTTCACTCCAGTATGAATTCTCTGGTGTTGAGTGAGGATTGATCTTAGATGGAAAACTTTGCCACATTCTTTACATTGGTAGGGTTTCTCTCCAGTATGAATTATCTGGTGTTGAGTAAGGCATGTTCTTCGATAGAAAGCTTTGCCACATTCTTTACATTGGTAGGGCTTCTCTCCAGAATGAATTCTCTGGTGTTTAGTAAGGTATGATCTTCGATAAAAAGCTTTGCCACATTGTTTACATTTGTAGGGTTTCTCTCCAATTTGAGTTCTCTGGTGGTGAATAAGATCTGATTTTTTATTAAAGGCTTTGTTGCATTCTGTACATTTGTAAGGCTTTTCTCCTGTATGAATTCTTTGATGGCAAATGAAGTCAGATTTTTCAATAAAAGCTTTGCCACATTCTTTACATTGGTAGGGCTTCTCTCCAGTGTGAATACTCTGGTGTCGAGTGAGGATTGATCTTCGATAAAAAGCCTTGCCACATTCTTTACATTGGTAGGGCTTCTCTCCAGTATGAATTATCTGGTGTTGAGTAAGGCATGTTCTTCGATAGAAAGCTTTGCCACATTGTTTACATTGGTAGGGCTTCTCTCCAGTATGAATTCTCTGATGGCAAATAAGGTACGATTTGTCCTTAAAAGCTTTGTTGCATGTTGTACATTTGAAGGGCTTCTCTCCTGTATGAATTCTTTGATGGCAAATAAAGTCAGAGTTTGCATTAAAAGCTTTGCCACATTCTTTACATTGGTAGGGCTTCTCTCCAGTATGAATTCTCTGGTGTCGAGTGAGGACTGATCTTCGATAAAAAGCCTTGCCACATTCTTTACATTGGTAGGGCTTCTCTCCAATATGAATTATCTGGTGTTGAGTAAGGCATGTTCTTCGATAGAAAGCTTTGCCACATTGTTTACATTGGTAGGGCTTCTCTCCAGTATGAATTCTCTGATGGCAAATAAGGTATGATTTGTCCTTAAAAGCTTTGTTGCATGTTGTACATTTGAAGGGCTTCTCTACTGTATGAATTATTTGATGGCAAATAAAGTCAGAGTTTGCATTAAAAGCTTTGCCACATTCTTTACATTGGTAGGGCTTCTCTCCAGTATGAATTCTCTGGTGTCGAGTGAGGATTGATCTTCGATAGAAAGCTTTGCCACATTGTTTACATTGGTAGGGCTTCTCTCCAGTATGAATTCTCTGATGGCAAATAAGGTACGATTTGTCCTTAAAAGCTTTGTTGCATGTTGTACATTTGAAGGGCTTCTCTCCTGTATGAATTCTTTGATGGCAAATAAAGTCAGAGTTTGCATTAAAAGCTTTGCCACATTCTTTACATTGGTAGGGCTTCTCTCCAGTATGAATACTCTGGTGTCGAGTGAGGATTGATCTTCGATAGAAAGCCTTGCCACATTCTTTACATTGGTAGGGTTTCTCTCCAGTATGAATTATCTGGTGTTGAGTAAGGCATGTTCTTCGATAGAAAGCTTTGCCACATTCTTTACATTGGTAGGGCTTCTCTCCAGTATGAATTATCTGGTGTTGAGTAAAGCATGTTCTTCGATAGAAAGCTTTGCCACATTCTTTACATTGGTAGGGTTTCTCTCCAGTATGAATTCTCTGATGGCAAATCAGGTATGATTTGTCATTAAAAGCTTTATTGCATGTTGTACATTTGAAGGGCTTCTCTCCTATATGAGCTCTCTGCTGGTGAATGGGGCATGGTTTTTGATAATATAATTTCTGATATTCACTCTCATTTAAAGTTCTCCATAGTGTCCTGTGTTGTAAATAGTCAAAGTCGAAATTTCCATAGTTTCCATTAATCTTTTTTTGAAATATATATCTTATACCCTGGTCTCGTGAAAATTCTTCAGTATTATGAGATGTCATTGCTGAAATGAATGAAAGTTTAAAAAAATTACTTAGTAGACTGGAATGAATATATTTAGTATATATAACAAAATTATAGCAGAGTTAGCAATGTCAGGACATCAGCAGTGTAGCAGACTAGTAAACCAAGGACATCATTACTTCAGAAATGTGTTACATAAAAATGTAGAGTCACATATATATTGTAAAAATTACACAAATTATTGTAGAGAGCACAATATCCAAGATGACTATATTTCTACAGAGAGCAACATAGTACAAGGGAAGGGATGTATCTTACTTTTATCAACAAAACTCTTTCCTGCTTTTGTATATAGCATTGTCCAATTAGGGAAAAAAATCTACAAGCTGCCTTCACTCTCAGTAGAATAAGTAAAATATGAAACATTCACCAACATTTCTAGTTTCTTTGAAGATTTTGTGAAAATTGGTTTTTGTCTCCCAAGACACGGAGATCTGGAACGAACTAATACAATGGATATTCAAAAAGTTTTAAGTGGTAGGGACTCTTAAGAAGAAATATGGACAAAATTTTAGAGAGAAAAAATATATGTGTCTAGAAGATTCAACATGAAAACAAATTTGAGAGACAATAAAACCCTTGCACAGACTATGTCAATATTACTTAGATGAAGCCAACACATGGAAATCAATAATAATAAATTGCATTTTTAATATTGTGCCATTTGCTGATTTGTTTCATTGACAAATTCAACTTTGTGTATTTACTAATTGTATTATTGTATTTTAATGTATACAAGGTGATACGACAAACAATATTAATAGCACAAATGTCATTTTGTATAATTATCAGTTTTTTGCTTACAAATATTGCATTTTTTTCTATTAGTATTTACCAAGAACATATTACATAACAGTCACCATGTGGTACAGCAAAACTCTTGATCATGTTTTGTCCATTGAAATAAAAAATTGTAGACTTCGAGTAACAGTATGCCCACACACTACAAAACACAGTACCTGGTAACCACAATTATACTCTCTGAATTTCTAATTTTCACATGTGAATCAGATGCTCCTGCAACTGACTTTGCATCTGCTGCATTTCATATAATGTAGAATGTTGCATATTAATCCCATATCACTTTAAATGACAATGTATTTTATTTTATAGAAAAATAGTAATGTTATTTAAATACCATGTTTTTAGTCATTCAATCATTGATGGACACATGGATTTATTCTGTAAGTTGAATACTGAGAATCATGCTTACACTGAATGTAATAGTGGAGATATGTTTTCAACATACTGATTTAATTTCTGATGGACACATATTTTGTACTGGCATTTCTGGATCATGAGTTTATTTTACTTTTATTTATATTTATTTATATGTTACTTTTATTTATATGTGTGGAGGCAAACACACAATAATATGTCGTGCTTGGGATTAAGCCAAAGGGTGCTATACAACAGAACTTCCATACAAGCCATTTAAAAATTGTTTGAGACACGTTGTTTCTAAGTTTCTGTGACCTGCCTCAAATTTGAAATTTTTTCAAATGTCCTCCCAATATGCTGGGATTTCAAGCATGTACCTTGAAACTGTACTTGACTATTTTTTCATTGATTTCAAAATTTTCACATTGTTTTTACAAATGAATTATAATCTGTTGATTTTTTTTAAAATATACAAAACCAATTAAAAATAGTATCACATATAAAGGTAAAGGAAATGAGGTATTAATCAATGTAATAAACCAAAACATTACAAATTGAACATTATATTAGTAAGAGTTATGAATTGCCCAAAGAATGCTAAATAACAATTTAAAGGAAGTTTAGTGAGCTAAATTCAGAGAAAAATTGTTAATATAAATAAGCAGAAATTTTGAATGTGAAGAACTCCTTAAGGGAATGTAGATGAGAAAGGCAGGCATGGTGTACAAATCTGTAGTCCTAGCAACATGGGGGAGGCTGAGCAAGGATGTCATAAGTTCAAATCCAGTTTTAGAAACTTAGATCCTGTGAAAAATGAAAAACCTATAGAACATATATAAAGGGAAGTGGGAATAAAAATATATAAAGGGAAGGGTGAGAGGAATTAAAGCATGCCACTATGAAATGCAGTGAACCACATGTTAAATCATTAAGCAAATTATTAAAAAATATATAAGAAATATAGAATATGACTTACAAGGTAGAAGTAATGAGTTCTTCACTTTTAAAATTATATTAGCTTATTAATGCATTATTTTAAAGTAAATCAAAACAACTTAACTAGCATAATTATATCTAAAAGAAGAAACTGCCAGGTCAGTTCAATAAAGAGTAACAAGATATGGAACACAACCTACTCCAAAAACCTGTGGCCCTTCAGTCCCAGCCTGCTGGGTAAGATGGGGGACCCAGGAAAATGGTGCAGCCTCTGCCCTGCAGAACTACTGCCGTCACTGCTCACTGGTTGACCTAGGCTGTTAAAGACTGGGAAACCTCCCTGTGTGACCCGATAGTAGCTTTGATATTTCCATCCCAAGACCCAGGAATCCTTGACTATCAAGTCTCCTGGCCCAATCATGTTCAAATTTGCACTGAGTAAATAACACCAATGGAAGGTATTTCAAGAATGGTAGCCAAACAAAAGTGCCAATTCCAGCAAGGGGGTAAATGGATGACAGAAAGTTTGGCCAATCAGCACAGACTAGGGCCTTCAGTGTCCAATCTGTGCATACTACATTAGATGACACCTCGTCCTGAGGAGGCAAACAAATGTCTCTTCATCCCAGAAGGTTAGTAAAGCTGTGGAACATGATGAGTGGAACAGTGAGCACTTTTGGACAGTTGGTGTATGTTCTACCAAAGAGAGACCCTGCAGGGAAACAAACTGTTTGACCAATTGGAAATGCCCAACATCCTTCAGGAAAATTTACTGGGCATTTGTAGAAGATGTGTGTATATATTATGAAACAGCTGCTCTCCACTTGCCCCACCCAACCATTTAAAACTTTTGCTACATCTGTACATTCTAAATTTTAAACAGGTTGCTGATATAGGTTACAGTTATATTATAATGTTATATACCCATTGGTTTTAAAAAGTCAGAAATGTCTTCTGAAAGTGACAGTGAAATGGAGTTGTTAGACTACCTCTAGGAATGGCATTGTTCACTTTTATTCAGTGGGTTAGAGGACATGGAGAAGACTTTGACCTTGAGAAGGGAGGGTCTTGGGCCAGACTGGTTATGTGTAAATTACATTTTTCATATTATAACCATTGCTTGGTATGTGCATTTTACTCCTCATTCCTGTATATATAGTTGACAATGCTAAGTATTTTTTTAGACATAATGATTTTTTAGATATTGTAATGTTCAAAGTAGAAGCAGTAAAATATAACACATTTTGTAAATTACATTTTTTGAACATTTCTAGGAAATGTTCAAATGTTGGGGAGGACAATAGCCAAAACACCTGTTGTGTAATAAGCATTGTATACTTGTTCTCTAGAACACCACACCAGTGTGCTATCAATGAAGCAAAATGAACCATTGATCTAGTGTTTGTGTGTTTTGTTTTACTTTGCTCTTTGTATAGTGTATATAAAGGACAAACAAGTTGAAATCTACACCTAGTTTTTCTAGATGTAAATGATGTTGCCACTGTATGACAAAAGTACTATTAGTAAACAAATTTTGTATGTTTTCTGATAAAATTCCTAGGAAGGATTTTCTTTTTAAAATTGGATCATTATAGCACACTGAGTTGGTGAAGGACCAGAATGCTCATATTTTAAAGTCATTTTAAAATTAGAAGTGTTGTTACATGTGTTCGGTTTCTTCAAACCTGTCATGTACATAGTGGACAAATTAGTTTTTAATTGAAACATCTAGTCTGTCTAGACATTTAGAAGTGCCTGATGAATGTTAAATGTACAGGTACTAAAATATCACTGCATAAGTCTGAATGTTCTCGCTGATATGTGGAGGCTAACACACAATAAGTTGGGGGAACACAGAATAAAATTTCATTGAAATAGATAAAGTGAAATTAAGGGAAGGAAGTGAAGATGGGTATAAGTATAATAATAGAATGAATCAGATATAAATTCCCTATGTTCATATATGAATACACAAGCAGTGTAAATCCACATTGCATACACTCACAAATATGGGAAGTTTTATTCCATGTATGTACATTGGTCAAAATACATACTACTGCCATGTACATCTAAAAAGAAAAAAAAAAGTTTTAAAAAAGAAAAATAATAAATCTAAAATACAAATAATGTAATTTACAGGGAACTGTAAATCTAAGGAAACATGTAGAATGAAAGCAAGGAATAGAAGAGTGTGACATAAAAATGTGGCCAAAAGAAAGCTGGGATGACCAAATTATTTGCAGAAAACAGTTTAAAGCAAGAAGTTATCTGAAATAAAATATATTTTAAATTAGAAAAATCTTTGAAAATAGGCATAGTATAATATTATATGAAGGTAAAAAAAGTTTTGCCTAGAATACTACAAAAAGAATAGATACAGGTTCAACTCACACCATATATCTAAGACATAAAAAGTTGAGACTGACAGAAGTAAATAAAGAAATCAAAATCAACACTTGAACACTAGGAGCCACCAATATGCACTTGCTCTAAAGGAAAAGTCAATAAAATGATAATAAAAAAACAGAAAACTTTGAAAATAAATTAATTTGACTTTTATAATGTTTTCAATAGAAATGGAATATCAAAGTGGATCAGCCAAAAGGAAAGTATAAAAATATTAAAATTATTTTCTGATTATTAGAGAATAATGTTAGAAATCAGAAGTGGAAAGGATGTTCAAATATCAACGCATATGTGGCAACTGATTGAACAAACTTGTACATATATTTTTCTAGAATTGAAAGAATAAATTAAAAGACTTTTATGCTTCTCAAAGTTACCTGGAAGCTACATGTAAACATTTCTCAAACTCTCAATAATATGTTTTGCCAAGACAGAAAAAACTTATTCTAGAAATTTTATGGTATCTCAAATTTTTATGGAAATATCAAAAATATTCAAAGTCAAAATAAAACTGGGAGAAGGTTGTTTCATGATTTAAAAACATTAAAAAGTGTAAAATTTAACTGGTAATAGTGACATCAATTAAGACAGAAGGACAGAGTGAATTCTGAATGTAATAAGGTCTCACATATACAGCAAATTAAGATATTTGAACAAAAAATATATTACAGCATTAATCAAGAGAGCTACTATGAGGAAGCAAACCAAATAACCCTTGAAATGAGAGGATGGAGCAATCTGAAATATAGAAACTACAGAATAGTTTTCAAATTTTTGCAAACTCTTTAATCAGGATAAATCTTCAGTGCATTATGTTTAACTGAAATATGTCACAACCACAAAGAAAAATATGGGAGAATTCTACTGATATAAGACAACTAAAAACAAACAAACAAACATGCAAAAAAAAAACCCTTCTGAACAGAAATGAGAATGACATTAGTGATAGGAGAAGACGGAAATGAGCACTTGTTAACATGGAAATATATTTATTGATTTTTGATATGTAAGAACTCTACAGATATATTATGTGACAATTTGAATTAATATTGCTGAACAGTATGCATGATATGGTGAGAAAGCAAGTATTGTTTTGTGGTTTTGATCACAATTAAAATTACAAATAACACATAAAACTAAAAATATTGTAAAATGTTTGAAAGGTACTTTTAAAATATTATGGTCTTTATCCTATAAATAAGAACAAATTCATGAATATATATATAAAGAGCATGCATATAATCTAGAATTACTATTGTAATTCTGAGGCAGGGAGGTAATAATTTCAATGCCATCCTCAATAACTTTGTGATAAGTTCTCTCCAAATATAAACATAAAGGGGCTGGACATGTAGCCCATTATTAGAGTACCCCTAGATTCTATCCCTATTGCATTAACACATAAAAAAATTGTATTACTATGTACATATACAGGACAAGAAATCAATCTGGATAAAATAAAAAAAATCATTTAAAAAGGTATACTATTTATACAAATAAGTAAAAGCATATCAAATTTTATTGGCAATAGAAACAAGAATCACACATAACAATTTGAACATTATCCTAATTTGTGAAGTAATAGAAATTGTCATATATTCATAAAATATAGACAAAAATAAAACAGTGTTTTGTGAAGTGAGGAAACCTCTTCTAAAACATGAAATGTACTCTGTAAAATGAAAGAATAAGAAAAAAGAAAATTTAACCAACCGTAGATATATTATTTATAAATGCTTTCATATAACTACAATTTGCAGCTATCATTACATACCACAAAAGAGCATTTATTGTGAGTCTATTTTCATGGAAAATCCATAACAAGTATTTATTTATAAAGAGCACATGTCAGCAAATTTTAATGAATATATATATGAATAATATTAAATTGCTTTAGGATATTAACTTATTAAAATGAATTGACCTAGAATTCTCCAAAAATGTGCACATTATCACCCGAAGACCCACAAATAACAGAAATCCTTTTAGATCATGCTAATACTCACTAGCAAAGGAAAGTTTGGGTGGTTAATTTAAATGAACTGGGACATCACTGTAGATACACAGAAGGTTTTACAGAATTTTAAAACAAGATAAACATGGGGCAGTACACATTCAATAACAAGAGAAATAAACCTAAACTTCTGAAAAATCATTTCTGCTAGGTAACTTCAACATTTTGAAGTTTGGCTTCTTCCTTGAACTTTGACCTCTCAACTCTGTCTTCTTATAGGTGTAGGCCACAGTATTTTATATCACTGAATTACTCTCAGTATTAATTTTCTAAAGGGAAGGATATATAACATAACAAGAAAGAGAGATTAATGACTAAGTGGAATGTCATTAACATTTTATTTATACCAAAAATGCCCTGTTTTTCTTGAAAGTGCAAATCTGAAACACATTCTTATAGAGAAGTTTCCAGAAGATATTTATGAAGGGAAGAAAATTAAATAATTATAATTAATTAAAAATTATGAAGGGAAGTTATGCATACCCAGGAAGACCAAGTTTCTGTAGTTATCTACCATCACATCTCTATATAAGTTTTGTTGAGCTGGTTGAAGACATTTCCACTCTTCTTCAGTGAAATCAATGGCCACATCCCTGAATGTCAAAAGTTCCTAAAATAAGAATAGGTAAATAAATATTACAGAGGAGAAGGGAGCAGCCCATATTTCATATGACAGTGACTGCAGAATGTGGATCTAATGGAGGAAGCTCTCAATGCATCAGGCCTTGGACTGCCCACATAACCTCTGTTGAAGAGGTGATTGTCTACTGTTAGCCTGCAGACTGACTGCAGATCACCAGGGGATCACCAGATGCCTGCTGTTGCCTGGAAATTCACTGCCACAATACCCACTGGTTTGGTTACACGTGGCTGCCACAATTTTGAGACAATAGCCAGCACTGCAGGACCTGTGGACAGATTGAAAAAGCCCCATCTCTAGGATATCTCAGCCCAATCAACTACACCCTGCCAACAGGACCCCCAGACAAGCTGACCATACCACATCTCCTGGACCCCTGAACCAGAAAGACCACACTCTGCTCCAGGACCTCTTTCCAACCAACCACCCCCTGTCTCCAGGACTCCCAGCCAACCACACCCATGCCCTGAGCTGCAGCTCCCCATTTGTCAACATACTTGTAAGCCAGTTTGGCCATCTTGGATTACCTGGGAAGCAGAAGCACCCACCTTTAGGTGGGGCAAATTCCATCCTGAGATGCCTACTGGAAACTGGAAGCTCATTGTCATGTATCTCTCATGCATCAGGCTGCTGAAGACTGGGAGCTTTGAATAAAACATAAGTGTTATAGTACAGGTTTTTCTTTTTTCTCCTTTTTGAAAAATTAAGTTTTGTTTCTTTACTTTTCTTGCTCTATTTTCCTTTTGTTTACTGGTTTCCTCAGAGTGTCTTTCTCCCTTTTCTTATGCTAACCAACCAACTACTTTTGATTACACTTTCACACTTTCTATGATATAGAACTTCTATATACTAATTTCTCATCCCATTAACAGTTACATCTTACACCACTCCCCATCCACTTTGTCCTCCATTACAAACTGCAGGCCTTAATGCAAATCTATCTGTTATAATGTAGATAAGATTTGTACTCATCTGTTTATTATGACAATATTGTTAATGTCATCAAAGAATATTTTTGGATTAGGGCTGCATATTGTCTGTATTGGGTTCTGCTATTATTGGGCTCCTCCTTAAAGAAGATGTTTTGGAAACCTATAGAGTGACTATAAGCCTATGGGGGGAAACTGCAACACCCAAGATCTGTACTGCTGGAGGGGAAGATACATGAACAACATGAAAAGGCAAGGAAAGAAAATGTTCCAAACAAACGTAGATTCTATATTTAGAGAACCCAGTGACAGCATGGCAGAAGAAATGTCAGGAAAAAAGTTCAGAATATTCATAATTAAAATAACTTATGAGGCAAAGGATGAAATAAAAGAGCAAATGTAGTCAACAAATGATCCCTACAATAAGCAGATGAAAGAGCAACTGCAAGAAGGAAAAAAAAATCACTTCAATAAAGAGGTAGAGATTCTAAAAAAAAAAAAAAAAAAAGGAAATCCTTGAAATGAAGAAAACAATAAACTAAATAAAAAACTCAATGGAAAGCATCACCAACAGACTAGATCACTTAGAAGAACAAACCCCAGACAATGAACACAAAATATTTAATCTTGAAAATAAAACTGACCAAACAGAGAAGATGGAAGATTATAAGAAATTATGATTGAAAACTCCAAGAACTCTGAGACATCATGAAAAGACCAAATTTAAGAATTATTGGGATTGAGGAAGACACAGAGATACAAACCAAAGGAATGAACAACCTAGTCAATGAACTGATATTAAAAAATTCCCCAAACCTGAAGAATGAAATGGAAAATCAAATGCAAGAGAGTTACAGAACACCAGATGCACAAAATTACAACAGATCCACACAAAGTCACAATATAATGAATATGCCTCATATACAAAATAAAGATAGGATTTTTAAGGCTACAATAGAAAAGCATGAGAATACATATAGGAGGAAACCAATATGAATATCAGCAGATTTCCCAGTCTGGACCCTAAAAATTAGAAGGGCCTGGAACAGCATATTTGAAGCTCTGAAAGAATGTGGTTGCCAACAAAGAATCCTATACCCAGCAAAAGTAACCTTCAGATTTGAAGACAAAAAAAAAAAAATTCTTCCATGATAAACAAAAGTTAAAATAATTTACAAATAGAAAGCCTGTGTCACAGACCATTCTCAGCAAAATATTCCATGAAAAGGATATGAAAAGCAACAATGTAGGTCAGCAAAGGGAGGAACTACCTTAAAGGAAAAACCAAAGGACATACCAACTCAAGTTAAAAACCAAAAATAAACCCAAATGACTGGGACAACAAATCATACCTCAATAATAACCCTGAATATTAATGACCTAAAGTCATTAATCAAAAGAGATAGGTTGGCAAATTGGATTTAAAAAAAGACCCAACAGTATGCTGCCTTCATAAGACTCACCTCATAGAAAAGGACATCTACAGACTAAAGGTAAAAGGATGGGAAAAAACCTAAAAGACCTACCACACACAGGGACTCAACAACAACAACAAAAAAAAACTAGAGGTTTCATTCTTATATCAGATAAATTGGACTTCAAGTCATAGTTAGTCAGAAGGGATAAGAAAGGAAATTTCATACTGTTTAAGGGAACCATAAATCAGGAAGACATAATTATCATAAATATTTATGTCCCAAACAATGGTGTATCCATACACACCAAACAAATTCTTCTCAATTTCATGAATCAAAGAGACCACAACACAATAATTCTGGGTGACTTTAACACACCAATGTCACCACTGTATAGATCCCCCAAACTAAACCTAAACAAAGAAAACATAGAACTCAATAAAACTATCAATAACTTAGACTTAACAGACATGTATAGAATATTCGATCCATCAACAAGTCAATACACTTTCTTCACAGCAGCCCATGGATCCTTCTCTACAATAGATCATATGTTATGCCACAAAGCAGTCCTTAGCAAATGCAAAATAAAAAGATACTACCTTGCATTCTATCAGATCATAATGGAATGAAATTAGAAATCAATGACAAAATAAAATCAGAAACTACTCCAAGACCTACAGACTAAATAATATACTACTGAATGAAGCACAGATAACAGAAAACATCAAGGAGGAAATAAAAAATATTCATAGAGGTAAATGAGATTGATCATACATATCAAAACCTCTGGGACACCATCAAAAAAGTACTAAGAAGAAAATTCATTGCACGGAACTTATCCAAGAAAATAATAAAAAGTCAACAACTAAATGACCTAACATTACATCTCAAAGCACTAGAAAAAGAAGAACAGAACAACATCGTAAGAAGAAGAATACAGGAAATAATTAAAATCAGTGCTGAAATCAATGGAATAGAAACAATTCAAAAATTGGCAAAACAAAAAGTTGGTTTTTTGAAAAAGTGAACAAAATAGATAAACCCATAACCATGCTAAAAATGGAGAGAGGAAACTCAAATTACAAAATTCGTGATGATAAAGGAATTATCATGACAGACACCACTGAAATACAAAACATAATGAGAAGCTACTTTAAAAATATATACTCCAAAAAATAGGAAATATAGAAGATATTGACAAACTTCTAGAGACATGATCCTCCAAAACTAAACCTGCAGGACATACATAATTTAAACAGGTCAATTTCAAGCAATGAAATAGGAGTCATCCAAACTCTATGAACCAGGAAAAGCCCAGTACCAGATTTATTCTCAGTCCAGTTCTACAAGACCTTCAAACAAGAACTCATGCCAATACTTCTTAAAGTATTCCAGGAAATATGAAAGGATGAAACCTTTCCAAACTTATTCTATGAAGCAGTATCACTCTGATACCAAAACAAGACAATGACTCATCGAGCAAAGAAAATTTTAGTCTGATATGTCTGATGAATATAGATGCAAAAATCCTTAACAAAATTTTAGCAAATCACATATAGAAACATATGAAAAAGATAGTGCACCACGATCAAGTGGGGTTTATTTCAGAGATGCAAGGATGGTTCAACATCTGGAAATCAAAAAATGTAATTCATCACTTCAATAGACTTAAGGTAAAGAGTCATATATTTATTTCAATAGATGCATAGTAAGTTTTTGACAAAACACAGCACCCCCTCATACTCAAAGCAATAAGAAACATAGGGACAGTAGGAACATACTTCAACAATGTAAAGACTACTTATGCTAAGCCCACAGCCAACATCATTCTTGATGGAGAAAAACTGAAACATTCCCTTTAAAAGCTGGAACAGGACAGGGATGCCCTCTTTCACTACTTCTGTTCAACATCATCCTTGAAATACTAGCTGGAGCAATTAGACAGACCAAAGAAATTAAATGGATTCAAATAGGAAAAGAAGAACTAAAAGTGTCACTAATTGTCAATGATAAGATTCTATATTTAGAGGATCAAAAAAACCCCACCAGAAAACTTCTAGACCTAATAAATGAATTCACCAAAATAGCAGAATAGAAAATCAACATGCATAAATCTAAAGCATTTTAATTCATAAACAATGTAATATCTAGAAGGGAAATAACTGTTCACAATAGTCTCAAAAAATAAAATACTTAGGAATCAATCCAATCAAAGAGTTAGAAGACCTCTACAATGAAATTGACATTAAACAAAGAAATGGCAGAAGATCTTAAAAGATGGAAAGATCTCCTATACTCCTGGATAGTACAAATTAATATTATCAAAATGGCCATACTTCCAGAAGTGTTATACATATTTAACATAATTCCAATTAAAATCTCAATGACGTTTACCACAGAAATAGAGAAAGTAATCATGAAATTCATGTGGAAGAACAAAAGACCCAGAATACAAAAAACAATCATTTACAGGAAGAGTGATGCATGAGATATCACAATACCAGACCTCAACCTGTAATATAGAGGAAGACTAACAAAAACAGCATGGTACTGGCACCAAAATAGGAAGTCCAATGGTAATGAGGATAGAAGACACAGAGACATAACCACATAAGTACAGTTATCTCATACTAGACAAAGTTGTCAAAAACTTACAATGGAGAAAAGATAGTCTATTAAACAAATGGTGCTGGCAAAACTGGAAATCCATATGCAGTAAAATGAAATTAAAACCTTATCTCTCACCCTGTGGAAAACTGAACTCAAAATGGACCTAGGATCTAGGAACTAGTCCTGATACCCTTCACCAAATAGAAGAAAATTTGGCCCAAATCTCCTTCATGGTGACTTAGGACCAAATTTCCTCAACAAGACACACATAGTGCAAGAAATAAAAGCAAGACTCAATAAGTGGGATATATTCAAACTAAAAAGCTTTTTTTCTCAGCAAAGGAAACAATCAATAATGTTAAAACAAAGGCTATAGAGTGGGAGGAAATCTTTTCCATACATACTTCAGACAGAGCACTAATCTCCACAGTATATAAAGAACTTAAAAAACTTTACACCAAAAATACAAATAAACAAATCAATACGTGGGCTAAGAAACTGGGCAGAGATTTCACAGAAGAAGATATACAGGTGATCAACAAATATATGAAAAAGTGCTCATCATTCCTAGTAATTAGAGAAACACAAATTAAAATGATCCTGAGTTCATTGAACTCCAATTAGAATGGCTAATATTAACAACACAAGCAATAATAATTGTTGCCATGGATGTGGCAAAAAAGGCACAATCATACATTGCTGGTAGAGTTACAAATTGGTGCAGCCACACTGACAAGCAATATGGACATTCCTCAGAAAACTTGGAGTGGTCCTTCCACTTGACCCAGCTATTCCACTCCTCAGTTTATACCCAAAATACTTAAAATCAGCTTACTACACTGATGCAGTAACATTAATGTTCATAGAAGTTCAAGTCACAATAGGTTGTGAAACCAACTGAGATGACCTTCAATAGATGAAAGGAAAAAGAAACTGTGGTATATACACAATGGAATATTACTCTGACACAAAGAAAAGTAAAATTCTGGCACTTTCTGGTAAATGGATAAAGTTGGAAATTATCATGCTAAGTAAAATAGGCCAAGCTCAAAAAACCAAAGGTCAAATATTTTCTCTGATAAGTCAATGAGCATATATAATGAGGGGGGATGGTGGAGGAAAGAGAAGAATGAAGGAACTTTGTATGGTGTAGAGGAAAATGGGGCAGGAGGGTGTGGGTTAAGAAAATATAGTAGAATGAGACAGTATTACCCTGTGTATATGTATTATTATGTGAATTGTGTGAATCTACATTGTGTACAACCATAGAAATGAAAAGTTGTACCCCATTTGTCTACAATGAATCAAAGTGCAGGGAATTGTCAGATAAAATTGCACAATCATGAATCAGAGATTACTGAAATGAAGAAACTGATTCAATAGTTTTGGGATGGACTTGAGTTTTCTGAAAATGTAACAATTTCTTTAGCTGTTCCAAGACCACAGTGGGATTAGAGAAACTTGAAAGGCAATGAGACTGACCACATAAAGGAAACATTTACTAGTGAATTTGAGTTCAAATATTTTATGGTATTTATGCATGTTATTAAAACATCAAATAGCAACAACAATCCCATTTGAATATTTTTTTCAAATTAAAATTATTTTAATATATAAAATTAAAACTATACATATTTATGCACTAAAGTTTTGATACATGTATATATTATATAATGTTTATAACAGGATAAACAACTAGTTTTTCAAACAATTGTCATTTTTATTTAAATTTATTGGTTCTTTTTAGTTCTACATGACAGTAGAATACATATTCTCCATTTAGAATGATGTTTGCCTTGGTTTTGACCATGGTGGCCTATCATTTTATTTTATCTATTTATTTTTAGTTTTTCTTTTCTTTTTTTCATTTATTTTTATTGTAAACAAATGGGATACATGTTGTTTCTCTGTACATGGAGAAAAGGCATACAATTTGTGCAATCAAACATTTACATAATGTAAAGTTGTTTTATTCATTCTGTTAGTTTTTCCTTCCCCCACCCCTCCCACCACTCTTTTCCCTCTATACAGTCCCTCCTTCCTCCATTCTTGCCCCTTTCCCACCATTATGTATCATCATCCGCTAATGAGCGAGATCATTCGTCCTTTGGTTTTTTGATATTGGCTATCTCACTTAGCATGATATTCTCCAATTTCATCCATTTGCCCACAAATGCCATAATTTAATTATTCTTTATGGTTGATTAATATTTCATTGTATATATACACAACAGTTTCTTTATCCATTCATCAATTGAAGGGCATCTAGATTGGTTCCACAATCTGGCAATTGTGAATTAAGCAGCTATGAACATTGATGTGGCTACATCTCTGTAGTATGCTGATTTTAAGTCCTTTGGGTATAGGCCAAGGAGTGAGATAGCTGGGTCAAATGGTGGTTCCATTCCAAGCTTTCTGAGGAATCTCCACACTGCTTCTCAGAGTAGTTGCACTAATTTACAACCTTACCAGAAATGCATTACTGTACCTTTTTTGCCACAACCTCGACAACACCTATTATTGCTTGTATTCTTGATAATTGCCATTCTAATTGGGGTCAAATGGAATCTTAGGGTAGTTTTGATTTGCATTTCTCTTATTACTAGAGATGCTGAACATTTTTTCATATGTTTGTTGATTGCTTGTACATCTTCTTCTGTGAAGTGTCTGCTCATTTCTTTAGTCCATTTGTTGATTGGGTTATTTGATTCTTGGTTTAGAGTTTTTTGAGTTCTCTATATATTCTGGAAATTAGTGTTCTAGCTGAAGTGAGAGTGGCAAAGATTTTCTCCCATTCTGTAGGCTCTCTTATCAGATTGCTGACAGTTTCCTTTGCTGAAAGTTATTAGTTTGAATCTATCCCAGTTATTTATCCTTACTTTTGGTTCTTGTGCTATGGGAGTCTTGTTAAGAGAGTCTGATCCTAGGATGACATGCTGAAGATTTGGACCTATTTTTTCTTCTATAAGATGAAGGGTCTCTGGTCTGATTCCAAGGTTCTTGATCCATTTTGAGTTGAGTTTTGTGCAGGGTGAGAGATAGGGGTTTAGTTTCATTCTGCTGCATGTGGATTTCCAATTTTCCCAGCACCATTTGCTAAGCAGGTTATCTTTTCTCCACTGTATATTTTTGGCACCTTTGTCTATTATGAGAAAATAGTATTTATTTGGGTTTGTGTCCATGTCCTCTATTCTGTACCATTGATCTACATGTCCAATATCATGCCATTTTTGTTACTATCACATTGAAGTACAGTTGAAGGTCTGGTATTATGATACCTTCTGCTTCACTTTTCCTACTAAGAATTGCTTTAGCTATTCTGCATTTCTTATTATTCCAGAAGAATATCATGATTGCTTGCTCTATTTCTCTAAGGTACATCATTGGGATTTTAATTGAAATTGCATTGAATCTATATATCATTTTTGGTATTATGGCCATTTTGACAATATTAATTCGGCCTATCCAAGAACTTGAGAGATCTTTCCATCTTCTAAGGTTTTCTTTAATGTCTTTCTTTAGTGTTATGTAGTTCCCATTGTAGAGGTCTTTCACCTCTTTTGTTAGATTGATTCTCAAGTATTTTACTTTCTTTGAGGCTACTGTGAATGGGGTAGATTTCCTAACTTCTCTTTCTGAAGATTCATCACTTATGTATAAAAATCCATTGGATTTATGAGCACTGATCTTATAACCTGCTACTTTACTGAATTCACTTATGAGTTCTAAAAGTTTTCTGGTGAAATTTGTCACTTCCTCTAAATATATAATCATGTCTTCAGCAAATACAGATAGTTTGAGTTCTTCTTTTCCTATTCATACCCTTTAATTGCTTTGGTCTAACTGCTCTGGCTAGTTTCAAGGACAATGTTGAGTAGAAGTGGTGAAAAAGGGCATCCCTTCCTTTTTCAAGTTTTTAAGGGGAGTGCTTTCAAATAGATCACAACACAGTAATACTAGGTGATTTGAACAAACTCTCTCACCACTGGACAGATCTTCCAAACAAAAATTGAATAAAGGAAACATAGGTCTCAATAACACCATCAATAATTTGGACTTCATGGACATATATAAAATATACCATCCAACAAAGAATGGGTACACTTTTTCTAACAGCACATGGATCCTTCTCTAAAATAGACCATATTTTATGCCACAAAGCTAATGTTAGCAAATGCAAGAAGATAGAGATACTACCTTGAATTCTAATAGATTGTAATGGATTGAAATTAGATATAAATGACAGAAAAAATATAGAAACTACTCCAAAACGTGGAGATTAAATAATATGCTATTGTATATTAAATGGATAACAGAAGACATCAGGAGGAAAATAAAAATAATAATTAGAAGTAAAAAAGAACAATGATATCATGTTGAAATCTCTGGGACACTATGAGAGCAGTACTTAGAGGAAGATTTTTTTCATGGAGCACATTCAATGAAAGAAGAAGAAGAATCAACAAATAAATGACTTAACACTACAGCTCAAAGTCCTAGAAAAAGAAGAACAGAGCAACACCAAAAGTAGTAGAAGAAAGGAAATAGTTAAAATCAGAGCTGAAATCAATGAAATTGAAACAAAGGAAAAAATTGAAAAAATAAACAAAATAAATAGTTGGTTCTTTGAAAAAAATAAACAAAATTGATAAACCCTTAACCACTCCAACAAAACAAAGGAGAGAGAAAACTCAAATTACTAAAATTTGGAATGAAGAAGAAAATATCACAACACACACGATTAAAATACAAAACATAATTAGAAGCTTTTTTGAAAATCTATACTCCAACTAAACAGAAAATCTTGAAGACATCAC